>NC_069111.1:33514300-33644300 GCF_025612915.1 Magallana angulata
TCAATCCCTGTATATCTTATATAGTTCTCACAACCAAAATTTTGTTTAATGGTACAATGGTGACTTCGCTTTTTGTAAGAAGTAAATCTGAGGTGAAAATGCCATTCTTTGCTGTAATATTTAAGGAAACAATTTTGAGGATACTTTTTAATTCATCATATAATTTTAAAGAAGACATTTCTTTATATGTCAATGATATTTGAGATCAAGAAAATAATGACGGAACAATAGAATGTGGAAAAATAGATTTGGATCAAAGTATGCATTACACAATAGGGAAATGATGATCAATAAAAAATGTCAATATATAATGAAACATTTAGCGAGTTAGTTTTTAAAAAAAAATACATATATGTGACATTAGCGGGCTACCGTAATATTCTACAAACTATATTACGAGTACTGTCGTACTTTGTTATCATTAAAGGCAACGCGTACTATTGATATTTATCAACTGACAAAGTCAACGGCAAACGCAGATGAACTGGGGCTGACATAAATGGTTTTTATTAAAAGCGGAAATTAAAAGAAATTTAAATAAAAGTTTGTGAGAGTCACACTTCCACACGAAAGACAACTCCACTAATCTCACTGTATGGTTGATTGATGTATGCTTTCAAGACGACACTAAATTTAGCATAATGCCATTTAAAAGCGAGATTACAAATATTCAATAAAACTGACGCATATATCATAATAATAATGTTTAAATTTTGAATCACATTTTTTGCGCTTATTTTTAAAGAAAAGATGAAAATCTTCTTTATATTATAAATTATAAGAAGATGCACTTAGAGTTAAGCATTCTGTTTGTATATATATAAGTATGACTTCCCATTGTATTATCGAGGTCTGTTGCCCTGGGACTTTATGATTAATCGTATGGCTTAAGTTGAGATATATGTCTTGAAACTTCTACTCTGCCCACGGCGTCCTTTGACCTCTTTTGCAGATCGGTGGTATTGAACATCTGTCGTTGTTAATGTGGATTGAAGTACATTAAAATTGAAATACTTTCACCGGTTTAGAATTTTCAATTTTTGCAATATTTAACTAAAAAATAGCTTTAAAAATATTAAGAGAGGTAAAAATTGTAAAACCACGAGCGGGATTCGAACACATGACTGACAGATTCTCACCTAAACCCTCTTTTTTTTTTTTTTTTTTTTTTTATCTTTTATTGATATTCAACATTATAAACACTGTACAGATAAATTCTTACAAACAATGTCTGATAAACAAACGAATTTATACAAAAGGACAAGTATTAATTAAAAATTGAATATCAACACACCCTCCGTTTCTTTAACTAGAGGGTTTCTGTATAAAAATAATTTGGAGAAAATATTTCTTCTGTTTTTCTTGACACACAATTGATAATGATTGTATGAAATAAAGTGTCTTTACATGTATTTTCAAAAGTTAGTAACATCCATCTTCTGTTGACCTTTTATAAACATGTATATACTTAATCTACATATTAATAAAAATAAATTAACAAAAAATGTATTTACATTTTTTATGCTCTTTGACAATGATGAGAAAAACATTTCATCAAATCTTAAAGTATTGAAAATATTTACATCTACATCTTTCAATAGTGTTTCTTCACAGCAAATTTGTTTACAAATTCATGTAGTTCATTACAGCCAATAAATAAATGTATAATATCTTCATTTTTGTAATGAGCAAATTGGACATCTCGATTCTGTTTTGCCGATATTAAACAAAATTTTATATGTAAATATTGCATTGTAATACATCTTAAAATCTTGTTAAATAATTTCAAGTGGTTTATAAGACTCTAATAATGTACTCCATCTTTTGAAAAATACATCAGAATCATCAATATCAAATTTTTCTTTCCAAAAAATATTTGATACAGGATGTTGAAACAATTTTAGTACAAGTACTTTGTAAAATATTCTAACAGTACATGTACTAAAAACTATAGACTGATTTTCATATTTTTCAAAAAATTCTGCAAGAAAAGCAGTATTGTGAAACTCCTTTTCTTTTACATATTCTGTCCATTCTCTCGGAATGCTTTCTAAAAGAATTCTGTAATTTTCCTTGATAGCCAATGCATTAACATCAGGGTCATATTCTTGAACAATTTCAGCTATATAAGAACTTGGTAAAAACACGGGTATAACTTCATTTGCTATTTGTTTTACATGTGTAACTCCTGCCTTAATAAAATCATTCCACTTTAACAGTTTTCCTTTGTTTGTAACTTTTAGATTACAAAAAGACAAAATTATACACGTCACTATCTTTTTCATTAAATAGCACATAATCTTCTATTGCATACCATGCGCTACACATTTCTTTGTAAAACTGAGGTAATGAAGGAAAGTCTTGACTAAACAATCTTAGTGAAAATATTTCTGAATTTGCACCTAAAGAACATATCTTTGACAGATAATATTTAAGAATGTGTTTCCATAAAAAATCTTTCGATGTACAAAGTTATTTGGCTAGAAATTTAAGTCTACATGATAACATTTTGAGATAAATATCATTCAACATTAATCCTTCATTATGTTTATCACAAACAATAGTTTTGTATGACAAGAAATGTGCACCATAATTCCCCAAAAAATTAATGTATTCTTTTTGTACTGAATCCCTTGCCCATTTAGGCATTGATAAAACAGATAATGAATGCCACAAAATTGACATCAACATAGTATTTATAACAACTCCCCCTCCTCGAATTGTTAAATATATTGTCTCCACAAATTAAGTATTTGTTTAATTTTTTTAACACTTTGTCGTTCCAGTTTAAGACTTCCCATTCTTTCTTGTTTCTTCCAAAAATATACCAAGTATTTTCATAATATTTGTTTCAGAGATATCAAAATGTTTTCCATTCTATCTTTTAAACAACTTAAACCTATACATATAATTTCAGATTTCTGAGTACTAATTAATTTTTGCACCTGATGCGTTTCCGTATAATTCAAAAACTTCTGTTATAGAACCTGTATCAGATATTGTCATAGTTGTATCATCAGCGTGTTAAAACATTAAAGCCACTTTGTCATACATTGGTATAGGTATTCCTTTTATATTTGTGATACATCTCATTGCATGATACAAAGGTTCTGCTAATAAAACATTTGATAAGGCAAACCTGTCTTACCGAATTCTTAACAGGAAAATAATTTGTTAAAATACCATAACGTTTAAGACTACCAAAATGTCATTATAAAATATCTTAATCAACCTTTTCAAATAAGGCCCAAAACCAAATGTATCTTAAACATTAAAATAAATAATCATGACTTAATCTATCAAAGGCTTAAGCTTTTTCTTGGTCTATTTTAACAATTTAGCCTTCCAAATTATCCATTTCTACTAAATGAATAATGTCTCTAACACTAACAATAGTATCTGCCATAACTCTAGCAATAATTCTATAATCAACATTAAGTAAGCTAATAGGTCTATAGTTTTTCAAACATCGTTTATCTACCTTTATTTGTACAATAAAGTAATAACACCCATTTCACACTGTGTGACAACGATTCTTTTGTGTCTATTTCTTTGTACAATTTAAACAAAATATCGCTTAAATATGGCAAAAACATTTTGAAAAGTTCAACAGTTAATACACCTGAGCCTGGACCTTTGTTATTGGACATTTCTCTAAATGCTATTATAATTTCTTCATTGTTAATACAGTTTTCACATAACTCAAAGTCATTCTCAAATATTTTTCTGTCAACAAATGATAAAAAATGCTCCTTACTTTCTTCTTTAATACTGACAGATGAGTATAATTTTGAAAAAAACTTGCATTTAATATCAAAAAACTCTACTGTATAATTTTTTATTACACCATCATCAACTAATTTTTTAATTGAATTTGATTTCTGTCTAACTTTTTCCAAATTCAAAAAAAATATTTTGTACATTTATCTGACTCATTGGCCCATTGAGCCTTTGACCTTAACATTGCAACTCTACATTTTTCTAATTCAAACTCTGACAGTTCACATTTCGACACTTCATATTTTTCAAAATCTATTTTAAACCATTTGCGATATTCTCAGATAACCTTTTCCTTTTGTTTTGTAGAGTAAAATATTCTTTGTTGCCTTCCTTGGCCCTTCTTTTACTATAACTCTGAGAATACTTCTTAATTTTGTATTTTAAATTATCCCACCAAACTAATAGTGATGAGTCATAAAATATGCAATCTTTTTCTCTTTTTATCAATTCTGCAATTTTTCCTTTGTATATATCATCACTCAGTAGTAATATAAATTAGTTAGAATCCATATTCCAGGACCTCTTTCAACATCATCATTAAAACAAAGCACAACCATTGAATGAACACTCAAAGTAGTTTAAACATAATAAATATTTCTATATACTTGTTCAAATCCTTAGATGTCAAAATATAGTCTATTCTACTTTGAACTAGTGTATTTTCAATCAACATTTTTTCTAGAAAAAACTTGTTCTTTTTTATTTCTATTTCTTCATATACAGGTATCATCAACACTATGTTTATTCATAAATTCAAACAGTGCATTATAACCTTTGTCATACATACTGTTTTCCCACCACGAACTATTTCACTAAGCGTGTTATTAAAATCCCATAATATCATAAGACTGTCGGAAATTGGGATTATTTCTAAAATATTCTTAAAAAATGATGATCTATCTGCAACTTTGTTTGGTGCATATACATTTATTATATCAAATATTTCCTCATTATCTATATCTATTTTATGTGCAAAAATCTACCATTAAAACCACTGACATATTCAACATTTTCTAATACACTGCGCTACGCTGTTAGTTGACAAAGTTTGGAAAGAATTACACTTAATTTTATTGTTTATTTCGATAAACAATACTTCACAACATGGAAGTGTTCCATATCACCTTAAAAAAGCAGAAAAAATGTTTAAACTGTTACAAAAATATATGTGTGCATATAATTACACAGGTCATGAAATTATCGATATTGAATATTGAACATACCGTATTGAAGAACCTCATCAAGGACACTTTATTGATGGTACCCCAAGTAGAGAAATTCTTTTACGTGTCAATGACAGTAACGACCCCCAGCATAGTAAGCGATAATACCAGTGTAAACCAATGTGCGCAAAATTGTTTGCGCATGACTTCCGAGGAGATAAAATCTTTAAAATCACAAATGATTTTGTTACAAAATCAAGTAAAACCAACAAGTGATGACAAGCGATCGACAGAACAAAATAATTCGCGTTTTGACATCAATACCTTGCACGAGGACGAACATACGTACAATGCATACCAGCCTTATAGAAGCCCATCTATGCCAAATTCCTACGATGAACCTCGTAATTACGATTATTCAAGAACATGTTCGTCATATCCAACGACATCAAGAAGTTCTATTAATCACGGACACGACGAATTTCGCACAACCATGCGTCCATTTGAAACTATTCAAGAGAGAACGCACGATCGTTATGAACACGATATACCTTTCGATGTCTACTGAAGACGAGCACCGGAACCTGAATTCAGACGAACACAGGAACCAAGATGAAGAAAACAAGCAACGTTTGATGGTGCTATGAATTGGAACGATTACATCGTACATTTTGACACGATTGCTGAACTCTACTACTGGAACGACAAAACTAAAGCACCAGAGTTAGTCATGGGTCTAGGGGACCGGCATTAAGCGTTCTGAGGGATTTAAAGACGTTGGATCCTGCAAAAGTCTTAAAGTTTTTTTCTAAAGTATTTCTTAAAAATCTACACACATGGCTTAACCAAAATTTTGGGGTCTATATGCTTCATTTGGCGCTACGGTGTATTTAATATAACCTTTCTGCACTGTAAGTTCAGATTGCATATAAATCGCTTTTCCCTCTATATTTATTATCGGATTGAACCATGACATCAAATAAAAATTTATACTACATAAAATAAATAAAATTAAAATTATCATAAAGAAAAATGTTACAATTTCTTCACCTAATTGATATTTTGACCTTTTTGAACTGATAAAACGTTATTTTTATCCATTACCAATTTAACATGTAATAAAATTATTTAAAAGTCTCAAACTTTTTCTCAAATTATGATAAACTTGTCAGAAAAATCTGAAAATTTCAGAAAAAAACCCAAAAAGTATGTGTCTATTATGTAAAATTTGAGATATCATGAAATAAGCTGATTTTAGGGAAAATTGGGAATCATTTTTCCTTGACTTTTATGAAATTTAAGTTAAATCTGCCAATATGTGTCGATAGAAATATTGAAAATTTGTAAAATTACGTTTATCGTAACAAAATGAAGAAATCCTAATGCACAAACTATCTGCAAATTTTGTTTCCACTGAAAATAAGAAAGCTTAAGTGTCAGTACTCTATAACAACTGAGTTATGAAAAATGTTCATTTTCTACTTAAAAACCTTCCGCCACAAAGTAAAGTCCCATACTAAACTCTGTTAATATGTAATTTTTCCTTTATTTTTTTATTTAAGATAGTTTAATTGGCATTATAAAATTTGAATTTATGAGTAGAATCAATATACTGTAACGTGGAAATTTTGACGATGTGTTAATTTTGACTATGTTGGCGATTTTTATTTTCTCGTCAAAATTTCCACTCGCCAAACTTCACATCAGCGTATTAATACCAGAATTTTTTATTGGCATTATCCCGTTAGGACTAGATCAAATTTTATGATTCATTTATGTAAATAGCTATAAAACACGTAATTAGCATTGAAAAAACCCATAAAATATAATCAAGCATGTTTTAAATGCAATTATCACTCAATCGTCACAACATTCTATAATAACTTTGCGTGCGTAATTATCATGCCGTGTTTGACCTACTTTATTACCTCAGGCAATATCGTATAGTGAATTAAAAAAAATACAAAAAACAATTTTATTCCATCAAATCTGTACAGACTTTTTTTTCAATCAAAGTTAAATTTTATTAATACCAACGCTTGTAAAAGAGTTCGCAAGAAAGATAACTCTAACCCTGGCATTATAAGAAATCAAAGATAGATAACTCTTACTCTTATTCAAAAATTCGTCAAAATTAAAACTCGCCAAATGTCTCTTACTAAAAAATCGTCAAATTTTGAACTCGTCAATATAACCACGTTTACAGTATAATGCATAATTAATAGAATAGAGGTGACCCAAAATGACTACCCAAAAACAGAGGAACGAACCTCTTTAAGACCTGAGTATTGATATAGTTTTCGTCACCTCGTTTTTGCACTATCGGCAAGATTTGAACCAGAAAATCATATAGAGATTTACACGACACAATTAAAGAGCAGTGTACGGTGGAAAAACAAATCGATCACAGAATTGATGCAAAATATCAAGCGACTTGTAAGTATGGCTAACCCAAACGCACCCCTAGATTTCCATGATCAAGTTACCAAGGATTCGTTCATTGAAATTTTAAATGAACAAGAAATGGAATGGTCAGTGTTTCAAATTTAGAGGGTGCAGTGCGACTAGCATTAGAATATGAGCACTAGTGAACCAGGAAAACATGCAGTAGTTGACGCCAGTGGTCTAATGTCAACTACACAACACAAAAGGCCACAAGTTTTAGAAATAAAGGATTCAAGTAAAAACTCATTAACACTTGGGGTATTTATTTACAATTTGAAAATAAACTCTTATCATTGGCACTGGTTTGTCTATCACAGTCATTCATCCAAAGAAATATTACGAAATGGACAGATGTATGAGACCAAAGTTAGAACCAAATTATAGTAATTTAAGAATGGCAAATGGTAACCTTGTTGTCCCATAAGGTCAGACTGTAATACATTCCAAAATCAAAGGGGATATACACAAACAGAGAGCAACAGTATCTGACGTTGATACTAGGCTTTGATTTATTCAGAACATAACAGTTACACCTAGGGGAAGGAGCTTTTTTACTTGGTGACCAGATCGAAGTAGTGTGTTCAAAATATCTATTCAAGAGAGATTTTGTCTATACTCTCAAGAAGTAAGATGATAATTGAAGGAAAAGTTCACCCAAATTTAAAAAAACTCCTCATAGATGAAACGAAACATGACCTTCAACAATCCGGATTATTAGTTGCAAGAACGATTTTTAGTAAAACCCAAAGAATGTAAGCTACCCATTCGCGTCATAAATGTTAGTGACCAAGAGTTGAAAATTTACAAAGATACCTCTGTAGCTATAAAGTGAAGTACACACCTAGAATGACACCAACATAGAGCCAGCTGTCGACACAAGCTTTACAAGTTACATAACCCATTCTTTCTAGAGAACAACAAGATCTGCTAAAGGATCTTTTCCAGAAGCACATTAAATTATTCGCAAAAACAAAGACCCGATCAAAGTCCTACAAAACTAACACAGGAGACCCAAGATCAATCAAGCAACAGCCTGGATAATTACCTCTTCGTAAGAAAGAAGCAGCAAGAGAGGAAGTGAAGAGAATGCTTAAAGAAGGAATTATAGAACCATCATCTAGCGCTTAGAGTGCTCCAATCGTATCAGTAACCAAAATGACACCCAACCAATACTCACAGCGATGTGTCTTGGTCATGTCGAGATCCAGGAAGAGTCAATTACTTGCTCATAAAGCGAAGTGCAAGTACCATCAATGTTGTCAACGTCTAAGCATTATCATATTAAGTTAGGGAATAAAAGACGGTGCTTTGAAAGCAAAGTTCAGTTGACGGTGAAGAGCAACTCGCTTGATAGTGTGGTATGTATTGACATTACCAAGTCTTTAGCTATTACTTAAGTAATGCAACTTTTGTATTTGATTGGTTCGTCGCTATACTTATGAGAGTAGATAACGTTGTTCCAACCGTAATGTATAATGGTAATAATCATTTTTTTTGTATGGAACCATTCGTTCGTTACAATATATGGTAAAAACTTTATAAGGAGTATTTATATTAGTTTCGGCGATTGGATATAATTTTATGTGAACAAAAAAATTCTATAAATTGTGACGCAAGGTAATATTTGAACAGCGACCCATATTTAAGTTTTAGCATTAACCTGTACCCTCGGTTCGTTTCAATATTTTAAGCCAAATACCAAATGTCAAAAATCAAGAGATATTATTCTTATCCAAAAGAGAAAATGCAAGTGCGGATTTTTAATATCCGGAGCACTTCGTTACCTATGCCCTTAATGGAAAGTCGGGTAATTCTTGCCCACACAGCAAAGTTACGGCCGTCTTAATAACGTGCTAGCGACTTTGAAACAATCTACCTACTTAGAGCCAGTCTAATTAAGTCTTTCCACATTTCATGTAAAAAATCTTTTGAAATCCTTATGTTTTCTACTCAATTTTTCTCACGTTTCATGTGAAAAATCCTTTTAAATTCTTATGTTTTTTCTACTCAATTTTTTTCGTGACAACTATCTATTACATAATTATATTTCAACAATTTTATCTTTTGTTATTGGCATTGAAAAGTTATGGCACAAAACGAATGTTTGTCTTATAATTCTAAGAACTTACAAAGTCATTGCCATTTATGCAGGAAACGCTTGTTATCGCTACTCCTCTAAAACAATAGCAGATAGAGACTTTTGACTTTACTAATGTCACACAAACAATATTTGAACTCAGTTTATCATAGAGAAATCTGACCAGTTGAGATAAAAGCGTCAAACAAAATGACATAAGTGTCAGTGATGCTGTCTTTTAAAAGAAATAAAAGATATCACAGATTCCGAAACATCTGTTTCATATTTGGATGTTTTACTAGAAAAAGACGTCAATGGTAACCTATTAACAAAACTATATGATAAACGTGATATACCATCATCACCTGATTATGGGGTTTGTGTCACTCAGCTTATTCGTTATCAACAGCATGCTCTACATACGGTTAATGAACAAGGAGACGTGCTTCTTAAAACAAGTTGTTGGAACAAGAATATCAAAACCTCGATTAAAATAATCATCTACATGCTTTGAGACATTAATTCCGATCTTGGTATCGTAAATCGTGACTTTCTAATTACCAATGAGTATACATTCCGTTTTGTTTAAATGCAGTTCCCCTGAGCTGCATTTGAAGGAACACCATTTTTTGCCGCATAAAAATCAACCAAGGACACAAATAGAACGGAGTGTAAGTTACGAATCAAAAATGCCAAGAAAGAAAACTGCTAATTTACCTGGCCCAAAAATGCCGTTTAAAAAAAAAGAATATAATTCAAATTTCTCATTTTATACAATTAATCGACTAAGAAAAATTTAGTCGATGATTGTCGTGACCGAGCGATAGTCGAATAGTTTTTGACATCCCCTGTTGAGACACATTCAACTTCTCCGGACTCTTAAGCGTGTTCAACGTGTTCTTAACCCAACTCTGATGTATTCGTCCACAGAACTACATACTCTTTCCCTCTTTCCGATATAGATCTACACTGAATATATTTATTCTGTTGATCCACCATCCAAGATGGATGACCAAATATTGGCTGATTAGTATCAGGACAAACAAACTGTCTACGCGTGGATGCTATAAAGACATTAAATCGCATATGTAGGCGGGCTAATGGGACCAAATCATATGTTGTTATAAAACCGAAAAACCTGAGAAACTTAACATCTTGTCAAACTGATATGAGCCCTCAAATAGTTTATTTTCTGAGTCGGTATCAATAAAACTTTTTGCTAATTTACTACAAAGCTGTGAAGCAGGTTAAGTAATAATTCTTTTGGATGCACAAACAGGCGAGGATGTTGGCTCTTGATTAACCAGTCGTCCAGATACATGTGTATATGAACCTGTCGAGATTTCAGATTTTGTTTGTGTTTTTGCAATCATATGTCTAAATAAGATGCAACAGAATCCCTTCAGAGAGTCTAGTGCAAGGGCAAGAAACTTAAAGATAAAGGTATATTATGGCTAAACTTCATGATGGATGTTATCAAAAGCCTTAACACAGTCTCTCTTAAGATTCAGGATAACAAAGTAGCATTGGGGACATCTACAGTGAATAAGATAGTGCAAAGGCAATTTTAAACAAGTTCAAGAGAAGGAAAATCTTTGTCCAGTGCATATCTTCTCTCACTTTGCACCAATCAGGCTCCTACTTTACCCACTTGGTGCCTTTGATCAATGGGTATGCAGTGATCATGAATGATCATGTTTGTATATAAAGTTTCAAGGTCATATCAGATCAAACATTTATCCTTTTTAAGAGCATATATATATATATACTGTCCACTTAGCCCTTTTTGGCCGAAACTTTACTTAAACAGAGCTTTATGGTTAATGGCGAGCATTGACCTTGAACCAAGTCGATGTAAAGATCATAGCATATCTCTTTATAATCAGTTTTAGACCATATATTATTTCCAATTTAGTAAATCTGTTCAGATAAAACACAAACGCCAGTTGTAAAGGGGTAATGAGATGGAATTAGAAGTTCTATTCCAGCTGGAAAATTTTGAAGTTATTGATCAAGGTCAAAGCAAAATTCTCTGAAATTCTTTTCATCCCATTGTCCACTATTTCAGCGAGGCCCTTTGAGATTGTCACCATCTCAATGTTGTCTAGTTGTCTAACAATAAAAATGAAAATTTCACAGGATGCACCGCGCTTCTCATGTTCTCATGAGCGCTGTACTACAGAAACAAGAGGTCCATGGGCCACATCGCTGAACCGAGTAACAATAGCCGTAATAAAATCAGATTTATGGAGTCAAATTCAAAATATCTGGACAATGTGGTAGAAAAGAAGATTTTTTCTTCATATATTATTATGTTGAACATTAAGCAACAATATGATTTCAAAGTCATATCACATAATGATTATTAATGTTTTCAAGAAGATCTTAAACTTATTAAGTTTTATCAGATTTATCCATATCTATACTTGATGATATACCGCACAAGCGCGAGAAATAACAATTCTCACATTAATGGGATTTGTGTGTTGAACCTGATTTTTTTTCTCATTTTTTTAATGTACCGTATAGTCGGTTTCTTTGGCGGGACACAAATTTGGCGAATTAAGGTCTGCACAGTATATCATTAAATTGCCGGATGTAATTTTGGTTAACTCATATTGTCTTGCATTTAATATATTTACATGTATCATTCATTAATTTTTGTTAAAAAATACACAAGAATGAAATGAAAGCAACAATTCTTTATTCAAATATTTACAAATGTGTCACTAGTACTCAGAATTACTAAATAAACACTCTGGCCAACGGGATTTTACCTTGCAGATGAGCCTTTAAAGTGTTAGCGATCACGATCTTCTTAAATCCATTGCGAATAATGTCAGGTAAATTACTGATGCGTTGGTACATATGCACCAACCACTTACCTGACAACGGCTTCAATTTACTCATTGTAATGTCCACAGGAAAAACTTCGGAGTCATCGCTGTGTTCAAGTTGCATGATAATTTAATTAGAATACTAATCCTCTAAAGATTTTCTTAAATGATTTTTGATTGCTTTTTGTACACTCACATCTAGTGGCAGTAATCTCCCAGTACTGCAAGCTGGAGCAAAATTCAACAAATACAACTTTGTTATTGTTTTCAGCCAAAAACTCTAAAAAATGAAACCCCATTTTTGCTCTTAATACATCAAAAATACAAAGGGCCCTTTTGATAGATTTTCTTTACTTTCAATTATTGAAATGCATGGCAGAATAATTATTTTTATATATTCCATCTGAGTATTAGCATTTGCCAAGTGGTTCTCGGAGTGAGTAATGTGCCAGTCAGGGGGAAAATTGTAGGATGGATGACATTTCTCCGCTTTTCCTGCATAGATTACTTGTGGAGAAGGAATTTGCCTGAAGTGAAAATTGCGACTTATATTAACAGCTTAAATAAGATGCTTTTGGAAAATAAATATATTTATATTTAATGTGCCAGTAATTAAAATAACAAGGGATACCTAAACGTGTCCCTGCAAAGACCGTAATCTGGCGTTATCTCCACGTTTTGTACAACTTGTAGAATGACGCGGTATGCAAAAATCATGACGTAATACACATTAAATTAGGGAATCCCTTAGTTACACGTACTCTTACACGTTCAGGGTCAAGTGCTTAACCTCTCTATTTAGAGGAGCGGACAGGGATGAAATCAATTTGGTGAGATATATTTTGGTACCAATCTGAGGTCGACTTTCTGTTAAATGACGACTTTGTATATTTTTTAGCCAAATTTTTCAAACAAATTTTCGTCAAAGATTTTTCAGCAACTAATATTCGCTGATGCTTGAAATTTTATCACACTATTTGTTAAGGTTGCCATATAGTGGGATCTAACTTTGTGCCAATCAGACGTCAACTTTCTGTTAAATGCCGACTTTGTTTATTTTCAGCTTAAAGTTTCAAACAAATTTGTAAAGATTTTGAAGCGATTTTTTATCGCATGAGCTGAAAATTTTAACACACTATTTGTTTAGGCATGGCATATCGTGGGATATATATTTGTACCAATCACCCTTCTACTTTCTGTTTAAAGACGACTTTCTCAAACAAAGTTTTGACAAAGATTTCTCAGCAACTTCTATCGCAGATGCTTGAAATTTTAACACACTATTTGTTTAGACATGCCATATGGTGGGAGGTATACATGTATTTGTAAATTTGATGAAATGGTCATTAAATCAAATTGGAAGAAATTTAAAATACCATATTTTTCTTTCTTTTCTACCATCATACAATTTGGCATAGAAATAGTAATCAGTTTTGAATCTAACAAGGATTATATTTTTTGCGGAACATTGGCGTAGGAAAATATCACAATTTTTTGCAATTGGGAATTGCTGTAGATTCCTGAGTCTATTCAGCATTTTTAAAACAGTAACTTTAATATTGGATTTTTTTCACCTAATGTGAACTAATGATAAGGTACAATGTACCTGGGTTTCTGAATATGTTTTTTTAAAATATGATTTGCCTATCAGATTACATTTTTATAAGCTTTTTTAATCACTCAGTTTGTGTGAAAAATCACTAAGATCGGAATTGATATCTCATTAAAAGGTCACCAATATCATTTTTCCTGTCAATTTATATCTTTATATAAGATCTTCATTATTTATGTTCCTTAGCTTTTATGTTCTAGCCAAAGAGACTGAGCTTGTTTTTTGCTTAAGCAGGCATAAAACAGAACACATGTGTAAGAATGAAAATTATCATATATTTGGTAAATGACGAAAAGATATATACAAAATAGGGGGCATTCAAAAACATGTTACATAGTAATAAAATATGTGGTGCTGAATGCAACCATTACCCCCTATTATACACACATATGGAAAATCAATATTTACACAAAACACAAGATAGGGGGCCGAGGGACTAGAAATATTATGTAACACATGTACAAAAAATACATGACAGACCCCCTATTGTATCTTCATTATATGTAATATAAGATATAAGAAATATCTTAATATTGGATGCATAAAATAATAATCAAAATATCTTCAAATTTTAATTGGAGGAAATGCGGTGTAAGCAATATCAATTTTAGTTTAAATATAAATTCCAATTTAGTAGTATAAGCTAATATACATTCTGATATTCTATCATTTCTATAAAGAATAAAACGTAATATTTAAAACAGATTTCTACAAAACTGCAGATAACTACATTTATCTGTGTTATCCTTTAAATTGAGGAAAAAAGATAGTGATCTTGACCTGACCTTGATGCGAAAAGAAAATGGTCAAATTTGATTACACTGAGATAATCATTTGGTTATACGATCTGTTTAAGTGTGTCAAAATTTCATGAATTTCTTAACGTAAGAGTTATGTCTGATAACGAGAAGATTCCTTCCTTGAATTACGACTTTGTTTATTTTAAGCCAAAATTTTCAACCATTTTTTTTCAAAGATTTCTCAGCAAGTATTTATAGCTGATGCATGAAAGTTTAACACACTATTTATTTAAGCATTCAATATATAGTAAGATCTTTTTTTTTACCAATCAGATGTCAACTTCCTGTTTAACGACGACTCTGTTTATTTTTAGCTTTAATTTTCAAACAAATTTTTGAAAAGGATTTCTCAGCAACTATTTATCGTAGATGTTTGAAATTTTCACACATTATTTGCTAAGTCATGGCTTATGCTGGGATCAATTTTTGTACCAATCGGAAGTCAACTTCCATATTCACATCAGAGGGTATTATCCATGAGAATCCGCTCATAGATATCTTGTTTCGTATACAGGTTATTGTTGCAACTTGAAATATTTTCATTCTTTGCAGTACATGTATTTGGAATATCAACCCTCAATAGCATGCATGAAGGGATTTTTTTTTCAAAACAGGGAGTGGTGAATTGTGTGCAGTATCTCTTTCCTAAATTCATTTTAAGTCAAATTTCACTATAATATTTTTATAAAAGCCTGTCTTATGCTTAAATCATTTATTCATATAGCCATAGGGTTGTCAACACTATTCATGGTTAACAAATTTTAATAAAATATAACTGGTTTACTACCTATCTGTCAGTGGTGTAAAATGTCTGTATTAATCAACTATATATAACGCAAGTGCATGCGTATTTATTGGTATATTTTAAACCAAGATTGCTGATCCAAGATATCTGCCAAGTGCACGTTAAACTCGTCCTACACTTTCCGCCATAAAATTATACAGTCAACCCTCGTTCTTTGTTACCCGTTCTGGAAAGTTCTTTTCATCAGAACTAAAATCGCACACTCAAGAAACGAATTGGTACCTTTTCTGTTAACTCTTCATTTCTATGTCATAATCTAAATAAATTACCAGTATATATATCCACTCTTTCAGTAAATATTCAATATTATTTCAAAGAAAGTTTATATTTTGATGCAAACTCCAATCGACTTAGATCCACAAAAGCAGGTCCGCCGCCCTACTCTCATTTTTGCCATTACAGGCTGGTTTATCAAAAATGGAAGTTGGCTTTTGAATAATTTCACATTATTTACTTATCAGGTGAAATTCAATTATAGTTTACGGACATCGTCTTACACATGTTGAAATATCACAGGTGTAAGCAGTAGCTCCGGTGAAGGCATTTTGTAGTTTATTGGCAAAATGACTTAATTTAAAAGTATTGATATAAAAAGAGAGTATATTGCTTTAACAAATCAACGTAAAACGGATGATAAAAATGAATAAATATTTATTTAAAACTAAAATAAGTTTGTTTTCAATCATTGTTTTCATAAGGGTTCTTTTATGAAATGACAACATTTTTATTAAAGATACCATTTACTCAGAATGAAAAAAAATCTACTGGTGATAATGACAAACCATCTCTTGTATGTTATAGACCTTTGATTTTATTGTTATTTTTCACTTTTAAAAAAGTAGGTCAATGAAAAAAGTAACGAGTTATGTCACAAAAGTTCTGCGAAAATTACGCATTTATTCGCACCCCCCCCCCCCCCAAAAAAAAACAAAACAAAACAAAAACAAACCCTTTTCACCTACGAAATGAACTGAATGTGTTCTCATAAAGTTGGAAATTGGTGAATTACGAAAACTATAAACAACCGAATTACTTTTTTCAAGACATCTTTGCACTTAAGGTAGTCCATGTCTGTCCATTCATAACTATCATATTACATATCTAATATATTGCAAGTTTGATTACTAAAATTGTAGTGTGAATTTAAGGCGTTAATTAAATAATAAAGATTTATTTTTAAAATTTCTAAAAATTTTAAATATTAATAAATTTATCACTGAATTTAACATTGAAGTCAATGGGGAAAAAGCATTTTTAAATATATATTTACAGTACAAATACTTTTCGTACAAATCTCTTGCTAAAAATTGTAAATGCTTTCCTTTTCTTAAAAAATGCCCAAAAAAATCCTAATATACTGCACATATTTTAAGAAATTGATATTTCCTAAAAAATTTAAAGGGCAGATAACTCTCTGAAAGAGTTCAAGTGCAAAAAGTTGATTTAATCGACTGCATATATACGTTTTTTAAGTTCACCATAGTTATGGATGGACTACCTAAACCTGTTTTTCTTTTCAATAGTAACAATTTGATTTGAAATAAACTTTAGAATATCACTATTTATTTACCCAATGTAGTTAAGTAGTTATAAATTAATTATGTTCTCAGTATGTAGTTGACATCATAAAATATGAAGGTTAGTGTGGTACATATATGAGAGATTAAGGATGGAATACTTTAACATTGATTTAGACGTTAAACAGGACATACAGATTATCCCATGTTGAAAGTTTGCTTGCATAAAGATATACATTGATAGTTGACTGTTAATAGGTTTTTAAAGATTGCATGACTTTGATAATACCATTCTTCTAGAGAAAATCGCATCATTATAATTTTATTTTCCGACTAAACCTGCATGTTTATTCTGTTATGGATTATAATTCTACTTCTTGATGTTAAATAATCAAATAAAATTATTTCTGTGCTTATCAAAAATAATCATTATTATTATTTGTAAAGACCAAGATCGTATGCAGTAAACAGCAAACATGACGAATGAGATACTACTTGAGGATTTTTAAAACAAAACAAGCATTCTGAGAGTATATAAGCAATACACGTCCCCTACCTGTTTGTAGTATTTTATGAAAGCTTCGAAGCACACATCTATTTAAAAACTAAAACGAGATTTTATACTTTAATAAGAGATACACGAATAGGGGAAATTCAAACTATTCAAATTCAAATTCTTCTCTCGATCGAAAACAAACTCTATTTTACTATTTTAGGTAGATTGTAACATATTTTCTTTTATATTGTCCTCTGTTTAATTAAAAGATGTTCTACTCTAATAAAAGATAAAAAACAGAAGATATTCCAGCTATACAATAGTTGATTTCGAAAATATATACAAAGTTGGTAAAAAAAACCACTTTTTTTTATCTCGTGTAATTTCAATTAAGTATTCGCTGGTAGAAATTTGTGAAAACAACGCAGTTAGGCAAAATAGCATTACTAATCGTCTTCTGTATCCCGAATCAAACAAAACCGTTTTAAAAGGTCCACCACACACCTTGGAAAAGTTCTGCATACAAGCCTTTTCTCCTGAATTACTGAAAGATATTGATTTTTAGCATGTGTTCGATTTGTGTTCGACTTGGAAATGACATAAAAATATGTTTTGGGGAACAATCAAATTTGTAAATTTAACCACTTTTCATAAAAATAAAAGTCCCTCCAGTATTCGAACTCGGGACCTGCGGCTTGGTTGACCAAGGGAACACCCTTTGCGGCAAAGAGATAAACACCAATTACGGGCGATATAAACTGTTTCAAAATGCGCTAAAATCGCTTTGTTGTGACGTGCTGTCAAAAAGTAGAAGTCATGGGGTGTCGAGAATCCTTAGAAATATAATCAGTTTAGGATAAATCTCTTATATTTCAGGATGTACTTGATACCCAACTTCAGATGAGCACGACTTAAGGTGACAAACTTTCGTTTTCATATTGCAGGCTTTTGTCTTATGCGCATAAAATAGCGCATATCTGAAACTTTTTGAAACTGTTTTGCTATCATATATGACACAAGACACAAAACCCAATAAACAAAGAGAAAAAAACCCAACTTTCTATGCATTTTACAAAATAAATTTATTTAAAAGTGGGTTTTCAATAGGTCGGTAGGTTAGCATTGGACCTACATGTATTGGCCATGTTACACTGGGATTACGTTATAAATATACATGGCAAGAGGTATATCAACTTAGAGGTTGTATGAAAGACTAAATCAATTGAGAAACAAGAGATGTTTGTGAAACACTTATGCCCCCTCCCTTGGAAACATCCACAAAGAAAATGAACGTAAACTGCAAATAAATGTCTGAGTCCAAGGGGCATAAGTCTGTCGAAAAATGCACAATCGTACCCAAAATCAAACTTTACCTGGAAATTAACATGATAAACCTGTATACCAAATTTCATTTAAATATGAGCATCCTCTGCGAAAAAAATAAACGAACACTGCAAATAATTGGAATTTTTCTACTTCCAAGGGATACAACTGTCGAAAATTGCTTGATTGTACCCAATATCGAACTTGACCTAGATATTATCATGATAAACCGGTATACCAAATTTCATTTCAATATGTCCATCCTCTGCGAAGAAAATTAACGGAAACTGTTGGTGGACTGACCGACATACCGACCGACAGACGGACAGCAGCAAAGCAATATGCCCTCCCTTCTTCGAAGGGGGCATGATAAAGAACGTTAGTATTCTTCGATGTAGATATTACGGTCGGTACGTGATCAAATGTATCATTACGTATTGACCGTAATTATTAACTCATAAAAGACATCTATTACACAACTGGTCGCTGTGTGTGAACAATTTTACACGTGTAACTTGTAAACTACAATACCAATTGTGTCCAACTTTTTTAAATAAAGCCTCACTGAGATAAAAGGAATATATTAGTTGTGACCTTGCCTAAAAAGGCAAAATTTTCCAAAATCATTAAATGCAATGGTATGTCATGAAGCCCTCTACCAGAATTGTAAAATTCATTGTCATTGATCAGTAATTCATGCCCTATAATGGAGCCAAAATGGCCCTAGTGTAAAAATGTAATAAGTAAAATGTACATGGTTATTTGATATGTTATTCATGATGTTCAGGAATCCTCAGGTAAGATTATAAATTTAAGGCCACTGGGTCAGGTCCTAGGCTGTTTTTGCAACGCGCGGCCATATAGCAAAAATATTAATAATATTAATAAAAAAAAACCCCACTTATGCATGTAATGATGTCCAGGAAACCTTTTAAATTGTAAACTTCATGGTCTCCTGTATCATGGGTCCAATCCTAGAAAATCTCCTCACTCTAAGAACTATTTCAGAAGAATTCTAAAATGCTAGAAATGTATTTTATTTATAAAAGCTGTTACCTTCTTGATAAGTGAAGCCACGCTTTGAACCAGAACCCATCACCAAACGGTCGCTTACTCATGTTTTTCGTTGCGATTTGTTGCTGGCGTTCTGTATGATAAATACAAATTGTGTCAATAATGCTTCGGTCGATGCTAGCACGATAAAAAAAATCCATATGACCATGACACTGGGTGTGCTTTCACACTTCCAAACGTCCCAGTACGTCGTAACAGTATGGACAAAGAATGTAACAGAGTGGACAATCTACTCAACAAACGTGATGACTACGCACCTTTTATAAAGAATTTAAAAGTAGTTTTAGATTTATCAACATCGTTTTAAGTTACTTGTAACAACAAGGTAAGCTCTTCAAAATATTAATGAATTGATACATATTCTAAAACTATTAAACTTGTTTTAGTAACAGAATGACAAAAACGATAAACATACCTTCAGAGTTTAGATACGATTTTTGCTGTCTGTCCCTCCCTCGCTTTCTCTCTAATCAGAATATAGGGCAATGAGTGGAAATTTGCCAGAGTTGCCGAGAGAATCGAAGAAGAAAATTTTGCTCAAAGTTCAAAACCACAAAAGAGAAAACTAGAAAGTTATTTAAGCAAAGCTAATAAACAAAATAATGTAAAATCAGATAAGGGGAAGACATTTTTGAAGACAAGGAAGAGAAACGAGAAATACCAAAAGAGGAAGACATGGAAGAGAAACAAACAAGAAGTACCAAAAAATGAAGACAAGGAAAAGAAGTAAGAAATGAAAAAATTAAGTCAAGGAAGGAAAACACAAGAAGTTCCGAAAGAGATAAATAAGGGAGAGAAACGAGAATTTCCAAAACAGGAACAAAAGTCAAAAGCTAAACACAAGTTTAATTAGTGAAAACAGGTCATTCATTGAAGCACCTCCTCCTGCCGAACTTTTATGCCGTTATGTTCTAGCCAAGTATGACCCCTATCCAGGTATTGTGGTTGACGTGGATGGGTCGGAAGTAAATAAGCAGAGTATGCACTGTGTTTGCAATAGTCATGAGAACATTTGGTTTTATTGACCAAAAGCAATTGATAATTGAATTGGAAAACGTAGTGGCTGTCATTCCGGAACCGGAATTAAAAGACTGATTTTTTTGTCAAAAATTGTCATACGAAATAATTTTTTTTATGAATTTACTTTCATATTGTTTATTTGGTCGTTTGTTCTTAAATTTTTGTCTCTTTTTTGTCTTGATTCTTAGTATGATTGTCCATCTGTTAAAATTTTGTTCTGCCTGTTATTTGGAAGTCCCTATTGTTATCAGTACATAGTTTGTTATAAATTTGCTTTATAGAATGCTCTTGTTCAATCAAATTGATGCAGCTGTCAATTATCATTATCAAAACGGAATTTATGGAATTTTGCCAAGTTTTGATATGTTCCCTTGAATCTGTAATAAAACATAACACTTAGATTGTGTCTTATCCTAACATAAAGAACATAATCATTATTAATAGTATTTATTTCTAAAAAAAAAATACTTTTGGTCTGCGTGATATAATAATTTTTCTTTCCTTTAATAGAATACAACAAATTTATTAGAGAATTGTTACAATTTTAAATTTTACAGCTCTTTGTATGAAAGTAACAGAATGGACATAATATTTTTGATGATATGTGGAACTCTTCTATGTTCAGTTTTTCACGCTGTGTACGTGCGGTCCCGCCGCAGTGCTACACATTTTCTATACCAACATATTCCATGTTTCATCCTTGTCCCCTCAAATTGTAAGTATCATATGCATTTAGATATATGAAATATTCATTTGATTTGTTGTTTTTGCCATGACATGTTTATAAAGCAAACATAAGCACCCTCGTAATGACTGTTACTGTAGTAGGTTGTAGGCGCCATATTTTCTCGTGTTTACATTTGTTGATTTTAAACATATAAGGATACCTTCATCATTTATATGATTTACTGATCATTAATAAGTACACAGCACACCTATAAAGTGTGAATTCTTTGTTTATATTTTTCAATTAAATTGTTTTCCATTTTTTACCTATATTCCATAATTTCCCTCGGGCTACTGTTTCAATACTGGGTGCACATTTTGGAATTCGTCTATTTTGATATTTGTCAATTTATTTCTTATGACAACTATGATATATATACTTATATGTTATAAATGTATTATTGTGTGAATTGTTAAAATGTCAGTTTGCATATTATCCCATGTATTTATAAATTGTTTATAATTTGTTTCAGCAATTTACCACATCAGATCTACATCAGATCTACATTCAATAAAGTTTACCAATTGAATATGGTTATACTTGCTGTTTTTCAAACAGTACAGTAAATTGAATTTACACACCAAGGAGACATGGCTACGGGAGGGCTCCCCTTACCACGGAACGGTGATTCCCAGAACGAGATTGAAGAAACCAACACCTCTACCAAGGATAAACGTGATGTTATCTTGAGTGAAAAAGGACTCTAAGCATTTGAAGGTGAAAGTTCCAAATATAAGAAACCTATATTCGAAACATGGGGGAAAGTCGAGAAATGCATTCTACGTGTGCAAAAATGTGACAGAAACATTGAACAATATCAAATCTTACAGAGTGATATAGAGAACACATTCAGTGAGTTTCACAGCAGTATTAAACAGTACTTTGTCTTTCTACAAAGACACTCAAGAAGTGAACAAGGTAAAAGCGAGATAAAACGATGTACCGAGGACTTTGAGAAAGGAAAGTCAGTGGTTTACAAGGCCTTAGACAACATTAAAGCTGCAAAATTAGACCTCTTAGAAACAGCCTCAGAAATATCAACAACCAGCACTGAGAGGAAAAGAAGAAAAGAGCGGAAGTTGGAATTAATGAAAAAAGAAGCAGAGCTAAGAAAACAGAAACTTCGCCTTGAGGAAGATGAATCAATACGTAAAGCTGAAATGAACAGAAAAAAGTGTGAGTTAGACATTGACTTAGATTTACTGAAACAAGAACAGAGTGCTAGTGATAATGAACTTTCAATGGAGCAAGACCTTGCGGACATTGAGAGAGAGAGAGTTCAGGGCAGCGAACACAGAAGTTTGTTGAAAACATCCCTTCCAATCCTGTTGATGTCCAGATACCCACAACTGAATCGCCTCATGTGCTATCTGAAATGGCCCTGCTTATGATTAAAAAGCAAATGCTTCCTGAACGTTTTTCAAACTTTGATGACTTGCCAGATTCGTACAATGCCTGGAAGGAAACATTTACCAATATTGTCAGTGAACTAAAAGTTTCCTGTAATGAAGAACTTGAGCTAATGTTAAATAGACTCACTGGCAATTCCAAACTTACAGCAATTGGAATTCGCAATGCAAATCCTGGGAAACCTAAGGAAGCACTTCAAATAATCTGGAAAAGACTAGATGAGATGTACGGGAGACCAGAAATGATAGAAGCGTCGATACGTCACCAGCTAGAAAACTTCCGACCAGTGACATCAGCTGAAAACAAACGCCTGTATGACTTGTTAAACATTCTCATTAAGATAGAATCACTGATGGCCAATTCAACATTTTCTACAAGCCTATCATATTTTAACTCGTCAATTGGAGTGAATCCTATCATCAACAAATTACCATTTCACCTGCAGGAAAAATGGATCGCCAAAGCCTCCAATTTCAAAAAGTTAAACAAAGTGCCGTTCCCACCATTTTCATATCTTGTGACATTTGTACGTGAAATGAGTAAAATCAGAAATGATCCGGCATTTGTATTCACCAACAGCCGACAACCAGCTCTCAAGAGACCGGTATACTCCAAAAAGTCTGAGGTGTCAACAGACAACAACAACAACGCCCGCTGTCCATATCATAAGGCAGATCATAGCATCCATGATTGTAGAGCCTTCCGTGCAAAACCGTTCTTTGAACGCAAGAACTTCTTGCAAAGTAAAAACATTTGTACTAGATGTTGCACCTCAACTAGTCATACAGCAAAAGACTGCCAAGTCAAAATCCAATGTACCGCGTGTGGGAGTGTTTATCATACGACAGCTTTGCATATAAACAAAGGTGTAGTATCAAGCCCAAGTATGCATGGCGGGGAGAAAATGTATAACTCAGCTCTACAAATCATGAAGTCAGAAACAGACAACATATCGCCTGTACCTATGAAAGCTTCAACAAACACTAGTGTCAAGTGTACTACATTCTGTGGCGACCATTATCAAGGCAGATCATGCAGCAAAATTTTCCTTGTGGATGTATTTCACACAGACTGTCCTAACAACATGTATCGTGTTTACGCAATCGTGGATGACCAATGCAACCAGTCTCTTGCATCTCCAGAACTATTTGAGGCCTTGAACATTATGTCCTCACCCATTCATTACACTTTGACTACATGTATGGGAAAGACAGCCCAAAATGGTCGGCAAGCACATGGTATGAAGTTACGATCATTGGACACAGCTGTGACAATGGACCTTCCTCTTCTGATCGAATGTGATGACATCCCTAACGAAACCTCTGAAATTCCTACACCAGAAGTTTCTAAGAGCTACCCTCACCTTCTCAGAATTGCATCTAGTATACCTGAGTTTGATGTGAATTCAAAAATACAGCTCCTTATTGGTAGAGACTTGATTGAGGCCCATCACATTGAAGAGCAGATCACTGGACCTCGAGGGGAACCATTCGCTCAAAGACTTAGTCTTGGTTGGGCTATAATTGGTGAAGTTTGTCTCGGTAGACTTCATAGAAGAACCTCCGTGAATGTCAACAAAGTGTCTATTCTCAATGATGGTAGAGTTACGTGCAGTCAACCGTGTCAGAACAACATTGATGTGAAAGAGCAAACACTTTTGTCTAACTATATAATTGGTGAGCGTGACTTTCAATTTCATGGTGAAGATGTCTTCATGAAGACCCCTGAAGATGATTGTACTGGTTTATCGGTAGAAGACAGACTATTCCTAAAGTTGATGGATAGATCATTCACTAAAGACAAGGACAGCATGTGGACTGCACCTCTTCCTTTTCGAGAGAACCAACCTGATCTTCCTAATAACAGACCTCAGGTATTACATCGAGCTCAGATACTACACAACAGTTTACAGAGAGATACAGAAAAGAAAAGACAGTTTGTGAAATTCATGGAGAAAGTTCTTAACAGTGGAGCAGCAGAAATTGCGCCACCTCCAACAAGCACAGGTTGCTGGTACCTACCTTTGTTTGGCGTTCGCAACCCAAAGAAACCAGATCAAATAAGAGGCGTTTTTGATTCGTCAGCTAAGTATGGTGGAGTTTCCCTCAATTCAGTACTCATGTCTGGTCCAGACATGATCAACAGTCTCCTTGGAATCTTGCTTCGCTTTAGGAAGGATGAGGTGGCGATGGCAGCAGATATAGAGCAGATGTTTTACCGATTTCGTGTTGATGAAGACCACCGCAATTACCTACGCTTCTTTTGGTATAAAGAAAACAACCCAGATGACATCATGATTGAGTACAGAATGACTTCACATGTATTCGGCAACAGTCCGTCGCCTGCTATTGCATCTTATGGACTCCTTAAGACTGTCAAACACGCTGATCGAGATGTGAAAAACTTTGTACATCATAACTTCTACGTTGATGACGGGTTAATCTCTTTACCCAATGAATCAGATGCTATCAGCCTGATGAAGCGTACTCAGTCAACCATGAAACAGGAAGGTCAGATTCGTCTTCACAAAATCACGTCCAACAAACAAGCTGTGATGGACGCTTTTGATGTCAGTGATCATGGAGAACAGCTGAAAGAAATAGATAGTGATGACATGATACACAGATCTCTTGGACTTTGTTGGAGACTGAAGGACGATACTTTTGTGTTTACTGTACCTACTGAAGAGAAACCTTTTACTCGTCGCGGTCTGCTCTCAACTGTAAACAGCCTATTCGACCCATTAGGTTTCATATCACCAATCATCATCAGCGGTAAAATACTTCTCCGAGAATGCACACCTGAAGGAGTTGACTGGGATGAACCATTACCTGTCAATAATCTTCAAAAGTGGAACGAGTGGCAATCATCTCTTCACTGTCTCAGTGATATCGCCATTCCCCGTATGATATCTCACACTTCTGTTAGTTCAGCCCAGACAACAGAAGTTCACATATTCTCAGATGCTTCAGAAAAGGCAATAGCAGCATCAGCATATATAAAAACTGTAAGTGATGGACAAACATGCGTTCGATTCATCATGGGAAGAAGCAAGTTAGCACCTCTTAATGGCCACACCATTCCTCGCCTAGAATTATGTGGAGCTGTCTTAGCAACGGAACTCGCAGAGATCATATCTGTACAACTTGGCATCCCATTGCAAACCATGAGATTTTACACAGATAGCAGAGTTGTGTTAGGCTACATTGGTAATAGGACTCGAAGATTTTACACCTATGTAAGCAACCGAGTTGATCGTATTCTACGAATATCTAATGCCAATCAATGGAAATTCATTTCCAGTGAAAAGAATCCTGCAGATTCTTGTACAAGATGCAACACTAATGTGATCAACATTATGCGGTTACCATGGATTACTGGTCCACAATGGTTGTGTGATGTGACGGAAATGAAACCTACACAGTTTCCACTTGTTGAACCTGATAGTGACAGAGAAGACGTCCAATCGATAGACCAGTAATATGTTCACAAACTGACGTTACCATTACAACAACAGGATCTGATCTCATTACCAAGAAATTTGATCGATTTGATCGTTGGAGTTGTCTCATTACGGGCATTGCTTGTCTCAAGCGAGTTTGCCGCAGGTTTAGAGCTTGTCGTGACCAGAAACCTATGCAACTTACCCGTTATGATGAAATTCGTGAAGCAGAGACCTTTGTCCTAAAACAGATTCAACAAGAATTCTTCTCTAAAGAGATAAACAGTTTAAAGTCTGGAAAACCTTTGAACAAAGACACAAGTATATCCACACTTGCACCATTCTTAGATGAAAATGGACTAATGTGTGTTGGTGGAAGATTGAACAAAGCTGCTGGAATTTTACCATCAAAGGAAATCAATCCAATTATTCTTCCCAAGAACAGTCATATCTCTGTTCTTTTGATTCGTCATTTTCACGAGCAAGTCAAACATCAGGGGAGATACTTCACTGAAGGTTCACTTCGTACGGCAGGTTATTGGATCCTGGGAGGCAAGCGCATGATTTCATCTTTCATTCACACTTGCGTGACTTGTCGAAAACTTCGCCGTGGCCTTGAAACACAGATGATGGCAGACTTACCAGAGGACAGGATCACACCAGGCCCAGCTTTCACATCTGTTGGAATTGATGTCTTCGGACCATGGGAAGTCTGTACCCGCAGAACTAGAGGAGGAGCTGCAAACAGCAAGAGATGGGGACTGATGTTTACCTGTTTAACATCAAGAGCGGCTCACATAGAGGTTATTGAAGAGATGTCGAGTTCATGTTTTATAAATGCACTGCGTAGATTTCTATCACTCCGTGGCCCAGTGAAGATAATAAGATCTGACCGAGGCACCAATTTCATTGGAGCTGCTGAGGAAATGAGAGTGAACACGATAAAAGTAGAAGAGGGACCAGTTCAACAGTTCCTGGACAAATCCTACATCACCTGGATTTTCAATGTCCCACATTCCTCCCATATGGGTGGTGTCTGGGAGCGAGTCATAGGAATGACAAGGAAAATCCTCGATTCAATGCTTTTGGAATGCTTTTAGTAAACCTCTAACACATGAGACATTAGCAACATTTTTATGTGAAGTTTGTGCCATCATAAACTCTAGACCTATAGCACCGATACCTTCGGATCCAAATGACCCAATGATTCTTACACCAACTATGATTCTCACCGGAAAAGTTGATTTCCAACCAGTCGTGTCTGATTCACTCAGTCTACAAGACGTTTATAGAGCGCAATGGAAACGTGTCCAAATCCTTGCAGATATTTTCTGGAATCAGTGGCGTAAGCAGTATCTATCCATCCTACAAAGTAGACGTAAGTGGAAAAGCGAAACCAGAAACGTTAAAGAAGATGATGTGGTACTGTTGAAAGATCCCGCTGAGCATCGGAACAACTGGCCAACTGGTATTATCGACCGCGTATTTCCAAGTGACGATGGAATCGTGAGAAAAGTTGGTGTGCGAACTATTCGAGCAGGAAAACCAACATTTTACATTCGACCAATTCATGATCTCGTGTTGCTAATAGAAAGTGAACAGTGACTAGATGTGAACTGTAACTTATGGACTGTGAATAATGGACTGTAACTTATGGACTGTGAATAATGGACTGTTAACAATGAATTTGTAAACATTGACTTGTATTATGATTCATGTATCAAGTGATCACGAGATGTATTGTTATCAACTAGTTTATCACAATTTGAAATGTTTTGTGCATGCATATGAGTAGTGGCATCTTAAAGATGCCAGGCGGGGAGTGTAGTGGAACCAAGAGTTATATTTCTTGATCTTGTATTATACAGTCTGAGAGTTATTCCTCTTTATGTGGAACTCTTCTATGTTCAGTTTTTCACGCTGTGTACGTGCGGTCCCGCCACAGTGCTACACATTTTCTATACCAACATGTTCCATGTTTCATCCTTGTCCCCTCAAATTGTAAGTATCATATGCATTTAGATATATGAAATATTCATTTGATTTGTTATTTTTTGCCATGACAAGTTTTTAAAGCAAACATAAGCACCCTCGTAATGACTGTTACTGTAGTAGGTTGTAGGCGCCATATTTTCTCGTGTTTACATTTGTTGATGTTAAACATATAAGGATACCTTCATCATTTATATGATTTACTGGTCATTAATAAGTACACAGCACACCTATAAAGTGTGAATTCTTTGTTTATATTTTTCAATTAAATTGTTTTCCATTTTTTACCTATATTCCATAATTTCCCTCGGGCTACTGTTTCAATACTGGGTGCACATTTTGGAATTCGTCTATTTTGATATTTGTCAATTTATTTCTTATGACAACTATGATATATATACATATATGTTATAAATGTATTATTGTGTGAATTGTTAAAATGTCAGTTTGCATATTATCCCATGTATTTATAAATTGTTTATAATTTGTTTCAGCAATTTACCACATCAGATCTACATCAGATCTACATTCAATAAAGTTTACCAATTGAATATGGTTATACTTGCTGTTTTTCAAACAGTACACTTCATACTTTTATTTTATTTTCTGTATCTTGTTGATTTTCTGTAGTTCAATATTGTGTAATTGAAATAAAGTTCAAACAAATAATGTTATTTCGCATTTTTTTTGTTTAAAGTGTCATTTTGAAAAAAGACATATATTTTTTGAAAATGACCCATATGTAAACCGTAATAAAATGTTCAAATTTTTAGGACTTTCCTGAATATAATAGCATCTATACAAGTACCAGATGATGTACATATAGTGCACTCATGCAAGAAGTTCCATGGTAAGTTCCAGGTAAGTTCCACAGTAAGTTCCAGGGGACGTCAGATGTTGTACTACTTATGACTTGCACCTTCTATTTGGCATCTAATTCATCCCCACTTTTTGTCATCTCATCTCATTTAGACCTCGTGGAATATTAGAATTGGAAACACTTCAGAGTTAAAAACAAGTTGTTATTGCTGAAGACTTTTTTTATTATTGCTATAAATTATGCTTATCTGCCTTGACAAAAACGCCAAACGATGGGTAATTGGCTGGACTTGTCTTCAAGGCCGTAACTAGACCTATATTTTTAGTGAGGCGAGGGGTCTGGGGACCGCCTAGGTCCGGACCCCAGCGGGTCCAGGGCAGCGCCCTGGTGGGGGGACCAAGGGGGCGAAGCCCCCCGGAAGCTCCTTGGTTTTCGCTAAAATAAAGATTACACTTTAATGTTTTTCTGTGTTTATTTTTCAAATTAATTGTAACGTTTTTTATGTGATGTTCGATAACCAGTTATAAAAATTTTACATGATGTATAATTTGTATTACTGGTTATCGAAGTGTAGCTGACCAATTTTTCTATGTCCAGTTTCATCAAACCTCTTAAGAATATAAAAAATACGATCAGTATTTTACACCTGGAGAAAACTAAACCCCTAGGCTAAAGGCCAAGTTCAATTACGCAATATGTAAGACCTAATGGACACAATGACATACCTATGTATTAAGTATAACATGTTGATTTATCTAGTTTTCTGTTGACTCATTGGTATCATAAATATCAACACCAACCTTTTTCTGGAACAGAATCACTTGACTTTCTACAAGATCCTGTTTTCAACCACAGATCCATATTTTCATTACGTCATTATACACTATGCATAAATGACGAAATGATCAAACACACCTACAGTGGAGTGTTCGATTTCCGGAAATTGGAACTAATGCTTGAAATAATTCATTAATTAAAAGTACAAATTTAAAAAAACTGAAACTTCAAAGGCCTTTTAACATAATAATAAGAAATAAATCTCAAAATTTTAAGTTGCCTCACTTGCCTCAATGGTAGTTACGGCCTTGGCCTTAATGCTATGCAATGGTGAACCGTTCGTTTTTTTTTTTACAAATGCTGATTTTTCCTCGTATTAATTTTTATCGATTGGAGCCCCTCACCTTCTCCATATTTCTCATCCGCCTTGGTATTCAATCGTTAGATATAACATTATTTTAATAACTTTCCGACGATAATGCACATTGAGGCATAAATGGGACTGTAGAGGCCGGGGGTCCGGACCCCTCTCACCTTGGACATTCCATCTTGGGTAACATTTCTTGATCCGTTCATGCAATGTTTGTGTTTATATTTACCTAATCACTAAATCAGATATAGGTACAAATACATTATAACAGTAAAACAGACCGAATGGGATTTAATTAAGATAAGAAGTCATGTCGTTATCAAATTTCAAGTTATATGAATAAACCACTAGAAAATTTCCAATGCAAACACTGTAAAAGTGTGGTCTTCAATAAAAATGCCTATCAGACTTAACAAACAGATTGTCTAGATTTTTTTCTTCTGTATAATAGTTGTATCATTGTCATAGTCCTGCAGCTAAATAGTAACACTCCTGCACCTCAGATGCGTACAATATACTAGACTTTGACCCGTGCGTGCACAGGTTGACATTGCATATGATATCGGACATTTACGAAATAGACACACCATATTGTTGACATTTACATAACCAAGCTTTAAGACTGCAATAATGCTTTAAATTCACTACACTCTGCTTAGTTAGAATAATCTAACTGTGTTTCGGAACAGGTCTTCGCCACAGTTAAAATGCTTCCCATATACCCGTAATGTAGCAAAAAAAATGCAGAATCGCTCCGAAACGATTTTGGAGAAAATTAATTAGGCTGCATTGAAAATAACAGTCAAATTTTCATCTAAAAATTTAATTCTTTTTAATGAAGAATTCAACACTTTTAATTTTCACCAACGTTTTTTACTTGCTTCAAATTACACACCATGTTGACATTCGAAACTCTCGAGATATTACTGAGTTAGAGTTATCTCCCGTATTCCTTTGAGGAACAGAATATAAGACGAATTTTCAATAAAAATTTGCACGTACTTGTAATAACGTTTCTGACTTTATCCATGCAAATGTGATATTATGGAAACATAAACTAAAGAGCCTCCCGTGATTTAGCGTGAATGTAAATGTAATACGCATGTGCAAGATAGTAAAATGCAAAAAATCTAGATAACATACGGATTTTTTAAAGGAATTTTCGTTGATTAATAATTGGCGAAGCTTGATTTTGTAATTTGCCTCTAACCGACCCAATGATTTAACGGACGATATGTACAAGTTGTGAAGGAGAGATAAGAACTAAATCATTTATATTATGACAAATGACCATTTATCCCACCCCATTAAAAAGGAATTTGAATTAACAGAATTTTAATAATAAGTAATTGCTGCCGCTTCGTTACATGAGTTAATAAAAGGACAGCGAGATCTATGAAAAAAACTATCCAACCAAAAAAATAATAGCTCTCACGAAAACGCCTGGGCAAAAACAGGTTCTTTCTTTTACTAACTTAAAAGCTTTGAAATTCCTATAAGCACTAGACACAATTGCGCATGCATGCCATTTGAAACTACTTATATTTTTCGCCCATTCAGCAATAACAAAAAGAGCGTAGCGGAGTCGGCCAAGGATTGCCGATTGCAAAAGCAAATGGTCTTTCTTACATGTACATGTAATTTACATTTTTGTGAGAACTAGGATAAATACATTTTAATCTTTTTTAGAAGGGAAAAAAGAGACAGTAGTTTGGCAAAGACGAGTTGAAGTTGTGTCAATTTAGTTCTGCTTTCTGACGACACATGGCATTGTGCTTGCTATAACTGCTCCTCCTAAAGATTCATGAATACGAAACTAACGTGTTTTATGATGCCACCGTTCGAACGAGCGCAGCCTCAGCCTTTATGATATACATTTCTATTAAAAAAACTCTCATGATAACAAGAGAGGTTTGTATGCCCCCCTTTCTTGGACACCTCTGCGAAGACAATGAATGGAAATTGCAAATAATTATATTGGAATTCTTCTAAATCCAAGGGGCATGGTCTGTCAAAAATTGCTCCATCGTACCCAAAATCGAACTCCACCTAGATATTGTTATGATAAATCTGTATACTAAATTTCACTTCAGTATGTGCATCATATTGTTATGATAAATCTGTAAACTGAATTTCATTTCAGTATGTGCAACCTTTGCTAAGAAAATGAACGGAAATTTGGTGGACCGACAGACAGACAGACGGACAGCAGCAAAGCAATATGCCCTCCCCTCTTCAAAGGAGAGGGGGGCATATCTAATTACTGACAGCATTTTTTATCTGTAAAACTTTAAAATGCATTGATTTCTTAGTATTTACCTGTTCTCGTGAAAACGTAAAATTTCAAATGGCCTCGCATTATTGCAAAATTGGGAAACTCTGACATCTAAAATGTCCCAGCCATATTTTTACGTGAACTTTTGAGTAAATGCTGCTATAATACGTGCACAATCCGACCTGTTATTAGCCGATGATATGTATTCACAAATATTTTAAGGACTGAGGAGAGTTAAATATTTGCAATAAACAAAACAAATGATGAAGTACGGACATTTTATTTTAATATTGCACACAAAAAGCACATTTTTACATCAACATACCGATTATAATAAATGGGTATATTTACTCCGCAAAAGAGTTGCAGAGTGGATAGTTTAATATAACAGTCAATAGTTTGTAACAGCATAAGAAGTAATAATAGTTTGAAACAGCATAACTTTATTGACTATCAAACTATTTTGTTAGTAAGTAAGCCGATTTACAAGCTACCCTGGGTGTACATAAAGTATCACTGATTGTTCTATATATATGTTGTTGGCGTCTTTGGCAAGAAAAATCGGGATCACTGAAGGACCGAACCCACTGTTTCTCCATTTCCCTTTGTAATATTGTGCAAAATACATTATGCACATTGAACTTCAAAAATGCGCTTGTTTCTAGGAACCATATTTTCATGTCCATTGCTGCTACTTTGAAAGCCCTGTCCGTCGAAACTGTTCTTGATAGCACCATGTCGAGTTTATTCCCCACAAGCAAAATGCTTTGGAAATTTTTGCCTGCAATTAAAAAACCTTAATATAATGTATAATAACAGCGTTGCTTAACCTATTGCTTTTTGTATCAAGAAACTGCCAATAAAAAGTCATTAACTGTTGATTGTGATTAAACATGCCTACACAAACAGTACTAAGTAAACAATCACACAGACAAATTGCCTCTACCTTTGATTGCCATGATCTCGTTACATATATTTTGCGCAATCGCAAACGACTTCTGACAATCTACAGAGTAAACAACGACAAAATGATTGCCTCGTTGAATATACATCTCTCTCATCGCGGGATATTCCTCTGACCCAGATGTATCCACTATCTCAACCAATTTACTTTTTCCATCTGAAAAGGATAAAAATTCACATTAAGAAGAAAGGACAATTATACATGTAACTATATTTGTCCCATATACATACTTTGTTCCTCGTGTTAAACAAACCACTGTAACATGTACTTGTAAATTCCCTTTCAAATATTAATGTATGATCAAATCGAATAAATTTAATGCAAATTTTCTTATTAAATTGACATAGAGGAATTTAAGTTAATTTTATCAATTATGTATTTGGAGAGAAAAGGCAAGTCTTTGCTAGGAGCAATTCAAGTGATTCTTGCAAACAGAAAATTACAACTTTAGAGAACACTGAAATACATGTATCAAATAATGATAAAGTCATTGGCTTACTTGGTAGTTGAATGGTCTCAAAGAAAGATTTCCCCAACGTTGGTGATGTTCTTTCGGTGAAAACGCCATACAGAAATTGATGTATAATGCTTGTTTTCCCGACAGCAGATGCTCCAAGAAATACTATTTGTAGTGGTTTAACTTTTCTTGACGCCGACATAATTGTGAATATATCTTCGTCAGTTTCCATTGTCTTTTGTAGGGTAACCTTCCCACCACAAATTAGCGCCTTTCTTTCTATTGGTTTATGCTATCAACTAATAATTACTAAAATACTTTCTAAATGTTTATGGATCAAACGTGATATCCACCATATACACTGCACGTGCATAAATATGTGAAAGTCTTTTTGAATTTAGAGGTTGTTAACAAAAGTGTAGACCGGAAAGGGACGTGCGTTTGCTATGACGGCTCGAATGAAGAATTAAAAAAAAACCAAAACTCTGGAAATACTAATATGATAAAAGAGCATATTGTGTTCGAAATTCACTTAGCAAAAAAAAAAAAAAAAAGATAGAAAAAAGAGAGAATGAAAAGCTATACAAATTGAAAAGCTGTCATTGTGACAGCAAACCGGGTTTTCTTTTATGTGAACTGTATCCATAATCCATGTCAACCCTGAATTGATAAATACTACCTACCGTACCCAGTGAAATGGAGTACCCTATATGCAATATTTTGCCAAAAAATGAATTAAGTTCAAAAGCTGGTATTTTTCATAAATTATCCGAAATCACAATCCTAGCAATAAGCAAACATCTGATAAATGTACAATTAATCTGCAAAAGAACAACCTCCTATCTTGAAAACTGCAGGAGGAGTTATCCGTACAATGAGGGTACCCTTTTGGCAGCCGCCTGCAATTTTCACCATTTTAATAACCGGATTTTTATAGATAATATAATAGTCAATATTTTGTTTAAAAAATTACAAAGTTCCAAAGCTGGTATTTTTTTTTTCGAAAATTATCAGAAATCAAAATCCTGACAATATGCACACTTCTGATATATGTTATATTGATCTGCAAAAGAACAATTTCCTATCTTAAACTGTAGGAGGAGTTATCTGTACAATGAGGGCACCCTTTTGGCAGCCACCCCCGCCCGCCATTTTCACCAATTTAATAATCGGATTTTTCCGTTTGAAAACTCGGTTAATAAAACTATAGCAGAGCTCATTGCAAACAACCTAATATGTTTTGCGTTGCAGCTAAGTGGCGAAAAAGAATGACTAACGATCGACACTGCGTTTAATTTTTTTTAAAATATGTACTAGCTAGTTATACCAGACTTTTTTTTAACAGAAAGAATTGTCAAATGAAGTAGTCATTATACAATTTAATTGGTCATAATTGCTGAAAGAATTTTAAAACCAAACGTTGATCTATTTCTAAACATAGTATATAACAATATCTTAATACAGTTGGACACCATGGTTTAAATGAGCGAACAAACCCAAAATTTAATATTATTGATCCACGAAATCAATATTAATTGAAATAACAAAATGTGATATATATGTAGAATCAGTAGTTTATAGATTCAATGAACTGTAATTTTCACTGTATCCGCAGTGATTGAAAGTATAGCACCATTTGCAACAATATATGGTTTCTGTGATTGATTCTTTGCATCCCTCGACTTTAATGTCAGTATCCACGAGGCTCTGGAGTTTCATGCAAAAATTTCATCTTGGGGTTAAATCAGTTGGTAGCTTATCTTTCTGTATTAAAAAGAACTATTAGCACTATTCATCCAAAGGTCACTTTAAGTATCTTGAATATTAAGGCCAATCTCTGACTCAAATGAATCGTCATGTGATAACAATGGTTATTATGACATTTTAAATGATCAAACAAAATTTGAGTGCTAGCATAAAAATATAAGCGAATTGCCACATTTTATTCTTCTTTAACAAACTTCAGGCCATGTTTATATTTACACATTGAGTGTTAAATATATATTCCAGATTTAAATGTAAAAAAAACACGAAAAACTGTCCAAAATGAGCTATTTCAGCCCATGCCGCAATCATGCCATTGAACATTTTCACTGTTTGTTCATTATTCTTATATATTGAAGATAACAGAATGTAATCTTTTAACATCACAAACGTGCAAGAACTTAATGCTCAACTTTACTATAGTTTCTCCCACTCAATGCTTCAAATGTAATAAAAGTGCTTTGCGCCTCGTCTAAACCATATCGCCTTTTTATTGCTCTTTAAGGCTATACCAGGACACAAAATGTCCACAAACCTACACTTTCCATGGATTTATAAATTATCCCTGATGGTGTTAATTAATGGTAATATTAATTTAGACATAAAGTTATGTTTGTTTGAAAGATAAAATGAAATGCCATTTAAATCTGGGTCTGTGTTATTATATACAAAATTACAAAATCATGTTCCTAAACGAATAAAAGAAAATGTCTCAATAATTTCCAAACAACCCTCGTATATAAAGCACTAAAAATGGCTAGCGACACGAACAATTAAAATTGTGAAAATTCGCATTGTTAGCCATTTTCAGTGCTCTGTATATTCAATTTACTGGCTTACTGGCTTAATATCTATACATTAGACCCGACACGTTAAAGGTGCCTTGTTTTATTATGCCCTCCTTTAAATTCGAAGAAGGGAGGGCATATTGCTTTGCTGCTGTCTGTCGGTCGGTCGGTCCACCAACAGTTTCCGTTCATTTTCTTCGCAGAGGATGAACATATTGAAATGAAATTTGGTATACAGGTTTATCATGATAATACTTAGGTCAACTTCGATATTGGGTACGATCGAGCAATTTTCGACAGAGTTATGGCCTTTGGACTTAGAAAAATACCAGTTATTTGCAGTTTACGTTCATTTTCTTTGTGGATGTTTCCAAGGGAGGGGCATAAATTTCAATAAGTGCCATATAAACTGTTTATGTTATAAAATATTGACGACTACAGGTCTGGAGGTCTCTTTTAACCAAACGTATTACCAAAAGTTTACAAATTTTGATCTCTGGAGATAATTTGTGATATCTCGAATCCAACCCCTGAATCATTTTTATCTAACAAGGACAGCATTTAAAAGGCAAACTTGAGACTCTGATATGTCGTTCTATGGTACTCTTGTGACCACCAATGCCTGTAGACTTCGTGTAAATTTTATTTGTCGGGAGAAATAAACTAAATGCATCTTATATTATGTTCAAATTGTCCTCTTGGAAATTGTTATTTAACTTGACACTCGCTGATAGGTCCCCCTAAGGAGTATAGTACTCTTGTGACCGTCAATAGTTCTGGCAGCTGATTTCTTGTTATTTTAAAAAAGAAATACTTTCTTAAAACGCAAAATATAACATTGGTGAGTACTGTAGTGTCTCTAAAGCGCATGGTTCCTAATTAAGGTCGTCTGGCTGCCTGATCATAAAGGTCGTTTCCTTTGTAATGAAAAAGGACAAAACCTTCATGCCACAGTAAGGTGCTGGTTCATGTTCTAAATGCTCCTTGAGTTTCGTCGTCTGTCAAAGTGAAGGTTTCACAGCTTTCTGTCAACTTGAAGGTTAAAGAGGTTAAAGAAAAGGATATCCTATGGATGGAAAAAATTTGTTAAGGACGGACATACATACATGTCAGGTATCAGATGGCTTTGTCATTGGCAGCAAGATTTAGAGGGACAAGAGCGAAGGTCAATACTTGTTGTGTGTAAGATATGGAAGAACTTGAACATCAGGACTTGGGCTAAGGTAGGAAACTACAATTAAATGCATACAAGAGGACAAAGGGTACCAACAGTGGTAAACTTTAGCGACAGGCTTTGTCACTGATGTAAAACGACGACAAAATGAGACTTATACAGATTTTTTAAAGAAGTATACAATACAACGCAAGAATTATTTATTCAACAACACAGGCAATGGTCACATTCCCGAGATGTAATGGCAAAGTGCATCTAGATACCAACCCAGTGTGGATCATAGGATGTACACGTCCCTTGCCAACCGTCACCACTCGGGCAAGGTCTATGAAGTGCGCACCTCCTTATCCTCCCGTTACCCAATGCTGCAAACAATAGAATGTACACTCCCATCACCTCCCTTCACTGGCCTCAAGGACTGTATACATAAGAAAATAATAAATATCTATTAATTTGTCTCAAATTTCCAAAAACTAAAGTAACTATATTCATCTGGGAGGATGTTATTAATCCTGTGGTCTTTGGTTCTTGAACCACCGTGGGGGGGATAGGCCCTTTAAGGAAGTAACCTTTTAATGTGGTACAGCTTTCCTCTTCGGATCGTTTTACTGATATGTATGTATGATGTATGTCATTTATTTTTTTGTTAAAATAAAAGAGCCCTTCTTTTTTCATGTAAGTGAAATGCACACACCCATTTTCTTTGATGATTTGACCAAACTGCTTCGCCTTCTTTAAAGGACTTTGCATTGGCCTTGTTATCAGTACTTTTTTGGTAGTCTACGCTTTGTTTTAGGTGCTACCTCACAATTTCGTATGCTTTTGTCAACCTCTCCTGTAAAGTGCAAACATAATCCTATGTTCATTTTGATTATGGCTTCTATTGGCATCCATATTTTTCGTCCTAACATCATCATGATTTGCAAGATACTGCTACTAGAGTGGGCAGGTGCCCTACAAGCCATCATGACTTGTAGTGATGATTCATCTAAATGTCTTAATTGCAGTATGTTGTCTACATGTTGACAAAGGTTCTATTGAATCTATCTACAGCACCATTTGTTTGGTGTCTTTGACTTCTAGTTCTTGCTTACTCATTCCTTTAAAAGGTTGGATTCAAATGATCTCCTTAAGGTATCCCACTCTTCAATGTTGTTGTATCAAGAATATCTTCCGAAGTATATCATAGAAATCTGTAGACAAAATATGCTTAATAAGATAATGGGGGGGGGGGGGGGGGGGCAGTATTCATCCTTCTGAGTTATGACCCATTTAATTTCACCTATTTGCACCTAAAATGCAATTTTAGCCTGATTAGGATTTGTTGTCAGTATTTTTGATTCAGCTAACTTATATCTTCAAATATTGTTTTAATTATGCACAATTGTCACACTGAGTAGAGGGATTACGAAAAATTTGTGTACGAATCTGCATAAACTTTTCTGTGACTTTTTTGCACTTAAAATAGAAAATTTCTACAATAGTTACGATTTAATTTTAAATAAAACTTTTCGAATATCACGGATTTTATCCAGTTTGCCTACATATGTATTCAGTATCATTTGAACATAATAAAACGTTGGGGTCAGTGATGTCAAATTTTTAGATAGAGCGGGTCAAAGGAAAAATCTTGAAAAATTTGGCTTAAAATATTCATACATTTTATAAATATTTGCATGATGTTATGCTAAACGTCCATAACTCTCTTGTGATTTTATTTTGTACATGTCACACAGAACCTATAGAATATGTTACAAACCTATCAATTGTTAAAAATGTGAATAATGAATATAGAATAATGAAAAGAAAAGTAAATTGCAAATTCATAAAATTGCTTGTTTCTTTCATTTTCGTCTAAAAAACTTTCCTAGCAAAAGAATAGTTCCCACAAAAACTTGTTCGTTTCATATATTTAATAAGATTTTCTTTATGAATGTTGTGAAATTATGAATTATTGCTATTTCTGTGATGATTAAATAAATGAAATCATATTCATTTCAAATATAATCATTATATGTGCAATGAAACCAAAACGTGAGGAGTGAGATCTAGTCCGCCGGTCAATAGACTGCGATCCACTGGACCGGCAACGAATTTTAGAAAAAGGGAAATTGCTACAAGATTAAAAGATAACTTTATTATGTTTATTTCACTTTTGTTCTTAAAATTTATCTTTTAGGTCATCGTGGGATCAATTTACAATGACCTGAATGCATAATTGTATGAAAACCTTCTGTTAATACTAAAAACGGAATTACGTAATAAAACAATTATTTAATGCATGAACAGTCAATAGACCCGAATTTTTCCCCTTGGTGCAGGGAACAGCTCAGTATGATCTATTGTCCTCGGCCTTTAGCCTCGGGCAATAGATCATACTGAGCTATTCCCTGCACCAAGGGGAAAATATTCGTGTCTATCGACTGCTCAAGCATTAAATAATTGTATACTATATGGTCATGTTGTTGTCTAAGATTTAATTTATCTTTTCTATTTGGCAACTTTGGTCCCCTCCTTTAGGTCTTTACCCACGGGTCATCATAATTTAAAATAATTCGTGTTAAGATCTTTATGAAAATTATGATAATGTAACTCAGTTTTCCTCAAATATATATGGCGTTGCTAGAAAGATTGGTTAATATTTAAAACACGGTCACTGTATGGCCATTTTGGCAATGCATTTCGGTCTGAATCTCAAACCAAGCTTAAGGAGCCATGGATTACACAATTTTGGTAGAAGAGACTTTATGAACAGCATAACCTTGCATTTAGTTTATCTCAAATCTATATGGAAGTGGAGACGATTGTTTAAGCTTTGTTACAGTTTCACTATGTTGCAATAACACCCCTGACCCAGGGACCAGCAGTTTCATAGTTTAAGGTAAAGGGCTTTATGGTCACCATAATCTTAAATTCGGTTTTCCTGAAATAAGCGTTTAGTTTTTTTTTTATCTTTTTATGGAAAAAGAGGAGATTTTCACTTTTTTAAGAGTTATCGCATTTTCACTATGCGGCCATTTTTGGTCCCACCGTAGGTTCTCAACACCTTATCCAGGGCCAGGAATTCAAAACTCAGGTAATGGGTTTTATGAATGGTAATGGGTTTTATGATCTATTGCCCTCGGCCATTAGCCTCGGGCAATAGATCATACTGAGCTATTCCCTGCACCAAGGGGAAAATATTCGTGTCTATCGACTGCTCAAGCATTAAATAATTGTATACTATATGGTCATGTTGTTGTCTAAGATTTATCTTTTCTATTTGGCAACTTTGGTCCCCTCCTTTAGGTCTTAACCCACGGGTCATCATAATTTAAAATAATTCGTGTTAAGATCTTTATGAAAATTATGATAATGTAACTCAGTTTTCCTCAAATATATATGGCGTTGCTAGAAAGATTGGTTAATATTTAAAACACGGTCACTGTATGGCCATTTTGGCAATGCATTTCGGTCTGAATCTCAAACCAAGTTTAAGGAGCCATGGATTACACAATTTTGGTAGAAGAGACTTTATGAACAGCATAACCTTGCATTTAGTTTATCTCAAATCTATATGGAAGTGGAGACGATTGTTTAAGCTTTGTTACATTTTTACTATGTTGCAATAACACCCCTGACCCAGGGACCAGCAGTTTCATAGTTTAAGGTAAAGGGCTTTATGGTCACCATAATCTTAAATTCGGTTTTCCTGAAATAAGCGTTTAGTTTTTTTTTTTATCTTTTTATGGAAAAAGAGAAGATTTTCACTTTTTTAAGAGTTATCGCATTTTCACTATGCGGCCATTTTTGGTCCCACCGTAGGTTCTCAACACCTTATCCAGGGCCAGGAATTCAAAACTCAGGTAATGGGTTTTATGAACACTTTAACCCTGCATTCAGTTTTTCTAACTTTGATATGGGAGTAGAGAGGATTTCCTAAGAATTTATTCAATTCTCTAAAAATATATGGACATGCAAGCCCCACCTTAGAGTCTGAACCTATGCCATGAATTTAACATTTTTGGTAAAGGTTTTGCGAGTATCATAGCCATGCAGTTAGTTTTTTGTGGGAGCAAACAAGACGATTTTTGAAAATGTGGCCTTTTTGCAAATTTTGCCCTGCCCGTGTAGCCATAGATGTGGTAAAATAATTGATTTTAATTTCACCATTTAGATTAATCAAAACAAAACAATTTGCGTAGTACATGTAATTTCCAAGATAAAACTATCTATAATCCATTTGTCAACCCTGAATTGACAGACACTACCTATCCAGGGAAATGGGGTACTCTATATGCAATACTTTGCCAAAAACTAATGAAGCTCAACGGCTGGTATTTTTTTCATTAATCTTCAGAAACCAAAACCCTAACAATATGCACACCGCCGATATATGTAAAATTGATCTGCAAGAGAACAATTTCCTATTTTAAAAACAGTAGGAGGAGTTATCCGTAAAATAAGGGTACCCTATATGCAATATTTTGCCATAGAATGGCTTAGTTCAACAGCTGGTATGTTTTCATAAAATCTCAGCAGTCAAAATCCTAGCAATATGCACACCTCCCATGTATGTCCAATTGATCTCCAAAAGAACAACTTCCTATCTTAAAAACTGTAGGAGGAGTTATCCGTACAATAGGGGTACCCTATATGCAATATTTTGTTAAAAAAAGACTAAGTTCAACAGCTGTTTTTTTTTTCCATAAATTATCATAAATCAGAATCCTAGCAATATGCACCCCTCCGATATAGGTCCAATTGATTTGCAAAAGATCAACTTCCTATCTTGATAACTGTAGGAGGAACTATCCGTACAATAAGGTAACCTTTTGGCAGCCGCCCGCCCGTCATTTTCACCATTTCAATAACCGGATTTTTCCTTTGGAAAACCCAGTTAAAAATGTTAACTTTCTAGGGAGGACGCACATCACACAATGACTGATTACAACCAATTGCAGTTAAAAAAACAAAGTTTATCACAGATTACAAAGTTCACCGAGACGGGGCATCTTGAGACCACCTTTATCATATTATATGAAAATCATAGTTAATGATCTTAGATACTCATGGATACTGTAGTGTGGTTTGAAAGAAATCGGATATCGTTTGTTAAAAAGTTGTTTGCTAATCAAATGCTAATAGTATACGGTATTGTAAGACACAATACAAATAAATACAGTAATACAAAATACTTTTTACATGTAATATTGTGTCATAGGATACATCTTATGATACAATATAAAACTGTAATATACAATGAAACGATATGATATTGTTACTTATGACATTGTAGCAAGATATGATATTGTATCATAAAATATGATATTAAATTGCAACGTGTTATAAATTATTGCATTTTATCACATGATAAAATATCATAACATAATATTATATAGTATTTTATGATATAATATGATATCGCATGATAAATTATGATATTGTATCATATGATATTGCTTTGTATCATATTGTATCATATAAGTTACATATGATATTGTAGATAATAAATAATGTACAATTTGATACAACATTGTATCATATCCTATGATTCAATATTATACAATATCATAGCATATGATACAATTTCATGTGATACAAGAATATATTTCATAATACAATATCATCTACTACCATACTGTGTCTCACGATACATTATATAGTATACAATATTGTATCATATGATACAATATAATATATCTCAATATCATGTGATACAATACTATATTATATAATACAATGTAATTTTATACAATATCGTATTATAATTTACAATATTATATATAACAATATCATATGATTTATCATATCATAATATACAAAATGTTGATACAATATACATGTAACATTGTATCATATAATACAATAGCGTATCAAATTATACAATATATATAAATAATAAAATGTATTATAAAAATCATGTTATATCATTTAACAACAAACACATCTATCAAGTAAGTTTGAGGAAGGTAGGAGTTTTTAAACATCCTTTCTAATGGAGATCATGCTCTGTATCTGGTCCTCTGCTACCTCATTTATATTATAGTAAAATCAACCACGCAAGTTTGAAATAGTACTATTATCTTTTAAACATGCGACCTGTCCCAGAAAACTAAACCTTCTCCGGCATCCGAAACCTATGGCTCTGATTCAGCCATCCACGTCTGTGTAGTGCATCAGAATCACATGATGCATCATTATGAAGACTGAACCAAAACAAACAAAGATTTGTTTCAAAGGGCACAGGCTCTAAAAATCTTAACCTCATCCAGCATCCGAAACTTATGGCTCAGATTTAGCATTCAAGCCTGTCAAGTACATCAGTATCATAAGATGTATGATCCATGCGAGTTTGGTGAAGTAAGGGCCAGTAATAACTTAAAATACAGGCCCTGCAACAAAATCCTTAACAAGGTCCCGACGCCAGGGGTATGGCATAAGCTACCCCGACTTAATCTCGATGAGCTAAAAAGTGAAGTTTGGTGTATCAAAAATGTTCTTTGTATTTGTAAATTGATTTATTATCAACAAGGAATTGTTAGCATTCATTTACACATACATATGCATACAGAAAAAGCCCAAACTTTTAACAAACTTTCATACACAAGAAAACATGAACGTGTATATGTTACAAAATAAAATACTCTTATTTCATTAGAAAGTCAGCAATAAGATACAGATTGTTTAAAACTGGTTAAATAAGCTAAATTTTGTTTTTAAGAGAAATATTCACAATTTTCAAAAAAAAAAAAAAATCCCGCAAATTCAATAAATTTTTGAGAACTAAAATAATATAACTCATAACCTAAATGGAATTTTTATAAAATACTGCAACGTGATTAATGAAGTTAACATTATGAAACTAAATAATTCAATTTAATTAAGTAAATAGTAACAATGTAAAAAAATAAAATCAGGGCATATCTCAACACCAATTAGTTTTCTTTGTAGTGATCATATTAAAAAATACAGGACAATATGAACTTAATAAACCCTTTAGCTTTCATTTTAAATTTTTGCAAATAAAATTTTATCACATCTTTTACACTGATCCAGTCTTTCAGATTCCATAAACATCCGTCTAGAATTACTGCGTTATAAATTACCGGTAATTCAAAACAATGGACATTTTTCATTCTTACAGATGTATTGAGTTTCTGTTAATAAACTCACTTGAATTATGGAAATTGCATCTGGTTCTGAATAGTGGAATTGTTTAATACCATGTTATAATTATGGTTATGTACACGTAAGTCATATATATATTTTTTCATATAACAAAATCATGTTACCTATAATTTTAATAATTATACTATCTTACTTGTACCTGTAAAACCCATACTAAAAACTTCTCAACCAGAGGGATATATTCAGACATAAAACAATCAAGCTACCTTTATTTTGATACACTATCTTACTTGTTAACGTAAAATCTACACTACAATTTTTCAACATGTCAAAGTTTTGTTTTTATATGCTAAAAAAAGAAAACTGGAAAGTTTAAAGTAGAGGGACACAAGAAGATAAAAACATATGTAAAAAGTTTATTTTCTCAATGGGACTGGAAAGCATGTAAAATACGTGAGTAAAATAATAACTATGTATAAGTAAAATAAATTCCATCACAGCATTCGAATCACATGCATGTATCATAAGTCAAATAACAATTTATTATGCCTGCAAATAATAATTTGAGTACATAATTTGAAATACCTTTGTACACTTCCTACATGTATATTGGAGAAGTGAAACTAGAAAAAGCAAACAAAATAGATAATAACCTCCTTAAACTGAACCCATGTTAAAACACACAGGATTAAAATAACAGAACTATCGATTTGATAATTCAAATAAAAGCTGCTTGGTCCGATTTTTTTGGTTATTACAGCTAGTATCAAATAATTTTTCTATACAAAGCAATAATCTTAGAAAGTAATGGACTTTCTCCTATTTACACCAGCAGAATCGGTCTCCTTTCAAAGTTAGAAATATTCAAAGTAAATAAAAATAATTTCTTTTTAAGCAAACGAAAAAACAAACCAAAATGCATCATGGGAATGTTTAAAAACGGAACCGGTTGGTTTCGTCCCCGAATGATTGGGTTTATTCACCCCGCATGTTATGCATCAATTGTAAACAAAGCAAACAACAGAAATATGAACGAAAAAAATGTACACAGGTTATTTTTAATTTGCATGAACATTATGAGCTTTATTTATAGCGATGTCAAAGTCGTAATACATGTACAACCATAACCATCGTTTGAAAGCGTACACAAAATTTGAAATGAAATCGGACCAAGCAGCTTTTATATTTTAGGGTCGCATCAAATATTCATATAACAATATTACCTTATACGCTATGTATGATAATACAAATATTAGATAGAATATTTTTGAACTTAAAAAGTAAAAAGTCCAAAATTTTATATGCATATTTTTAAATTGTTTAACAAACTGTTCTTGCAGCAAAGCCAATTATTCCATGCCAAACTAGCAGAAAATGTATCCAAATTTATAAAACCAGAATTGAACCAAAAAAGGCACTTGAATCTATCACAGTGAACCTGATATACAGTAATTCATCAATAGGCTTCTCAATTAAATCTTTGTATGTGAAGTATATTTCAATAACAAACACAATATGAATAATAAGGCCAGCAAAAATCAAAATGTGATAAAATATGCAAGTTTTCAGGTATGAATACATTCCATGATTAACATTTTTAAGTTCATCTGTAGAATCCCATGATTTGCCTTTCAGAAAAAAGCATTTAGTTTCTCAGCCACGAGTTGGACATAGTACAGATGAGATGAGTGGAGCATAAGACTGGAAGACACCTCCAGCCAGCTTGCTGCTTCCACTGTTTCTCCTGCCTTGAAACAACAGAGAAGAGGACTCAAAACTTGACACATACTGGTTTCTATTTCAAATTTTCAATTTGCAAGTTGTAGGCATCGGCTGCTTTTTAAAAGGTTAAATTGTGCAAGATCTTGGAGATCCAATATAAGAATATATCTGATCAAGAAAATTATCATAATAGTTTGCTCGTGTTGTAAAATTATGAGTACGCTTACATTCATTACATGTATAAAGTAACTTTTTACAACACGAGCAAACTATTATGATAATTTTCTTGATCAGATATATTCTTATATTGGATCTCCAAGATCTTGCACAATTTAACCTTTTAAAAAGCAGCCGATGCCTACAACTTGCAAAGCTAAATAATGATTAGGTAAAAGAAATAAAAAAGAGATTGACCTACCCTTAATAAAAATGGATGAAGGACTTTTCCCGTGTCATCATGATAGTTGAACACAACAGTTTCCAGCCAAGAATTGTCAGTATTGCGAGGGTCATCACAAATTCCTTTATATATCTAGAGTGAAAAAAATCTTAAATCTGTCATCAATTTATCAACACTTTCCTTAAAATTGTATAATATAAAACTGTCTTAAATATAATTGATATTAAATTTTATAGTTTAAAATAAATCTGCATATGGAGTTGTGTTGTTTAGTTTAGATTTTTCGTCATATTCCAAATTTTGAAAAGACAAGAGATGTTTGTATTTTGACCATGATTGTTGTATTGAACCTATACAATGTACCTCCTCTCCTTCCTCCATCATGATTTTGAGGTCACTTTTAATTTTTTCCTCCATGTTGCTGTCTTCGACCAAGGACCCCAACGCTTCCTCTGTAAACTCAGCCTTCAGGCACTGAGAAACTTTCTGCCCAGGTTCACACATTCCCTACAACACCATAAAGGCCAACCAAATGTCATTGTATACTGTGGAATCATTTAAATTCATGGGGACCAATTTTCAAGGATTGTCACTTTTTATATCATTCGTGGGGATTTAATTTCGTGGATGCGTTGGTTACTGCTTCAGTAACAAAGATAACTTTTTCTAAAATTGTTTTCCTTGAGGATTTAAATTCGTGGGGGAGGGGTACCCACGAATACCACGAAAATTGAGCCACCACGAATTCTAATGATTCCACAGTATCTACAATAGGACTAAAAGACAAACATTATACCATCTTTCATATTGCCAAATGATAAGTTTTTTAAAAAACTAATCAGATTCATGATCCAATATCTAGCAGTAGACATATCAAATTTTTATCATTATCAGTACCATAAACTTTTTTTCAGTATAGATCATTCAAGACTGTGAAAGTAATTCTTTCGTTAAGAACATTAAAGTGATGATTTGTAATTGTCACAGGGCGAAAAACCATCTTTAAGCAAGTCCTTAAAGGTGGCTTAAAGGTGACTTAAAGGAGCTTAAAGGCTATACAACCTTTAAGCCGCCTTTAAGTCACCTTTAAGCAAGTGCTTATAGGTCCTTAATGTCCAAACTTCTTTAAGCCACCTTTAAGCCACCTTTAAGCATCTTTAAGTGGCATTTACGCTCTCTTTACACTGCCTTTACACTGTCTTTAAGTGGCCTTTAAGTTAATATTGATCAAGCTGAACAATAAAAACATATATTAAATGCAAAAGCTCTTTTATAGAGATGGGAGGGGGTCATCCGAGTGATAATATAATTTCCAAGGAAGGGGGGGGGGGTTCCAGGCGGTTTTAATCGTCGCTCCATTAAACACAGATCGCTATCATCAGCACTGCTCCGATGGACACAGATTGCCGTTATAAAATTCTTTATAATTTTTGGGGGGTAATTATTGTAGGGATGAGCGCAGTCTCTGTATCTTAATATGTGCATAAAACTAATTAAAGTATGTTTGTTTCCTATTATAAATTAATCGGTGAAAAATCTCTCTCTCTCTCTCTCTCTCTCTCTCTCTCTCTCTCTCTCTCTCAGTTCATCCGGTTATTAAACAAAATAAAGATAATGAACCAAAAATTCATGATTTAATTTGTTAATCGGTTTGAGGTTTGTATTTTTTTTTCAATTTTCATTATTTCTAACTCTAGATCTGCTAGATACATGTTAAAGATGAAAAGACTCTCAACTGCCTTTGTTATATCGGACAGGATATTACTGCTTTGTTTGTCTAGACATAGTTTTGTTCGTTTGTGTATATCTAATTAGAGTCTATTGTTTGTCCAACTTAAGAAAACCCCTGGAACTAACACAGATTATACAAGATATACACAACAGTTGTATCGTGTGCCCAGGTGCATGTTTGTGTATATCTAATTAAAGTCTATTGTTTGTCCAACTTATGAAAACCCCTGGAACTAACACAGAATATACAAGATATACACAACAGGTGTGTCGTGTGCCCAGGTGCACGTCAGGGTTTCTAAAGGCGTTGAATCTTAGTATGTACGAGTATACGATAAGTCTAGTGAATAAAAGTTAATTTACATTTGTAATTCATTTTCAAAGTATTATTTCCTAGCTCTGGGTTTCAAAGATGTTACGTCTACAAATTAACGATACATGTATGTAAGAGTAAAATCTTGAGGCTATTTAATTAATGTACCGGTGATCATAAATAGGGGTTGATTATTTAAATATATGTATAAGGGTAAATATGTCAAATATACCCGGCCTGGCACATCATACAATTGTAAATACAAGTCATTTGCAATTGCCACATGCAGTAAATACGTCACCGGTAATTGGTAATTTTGTTTGTTATAGAATTGATTGTTTAAAAATCATGTACATACAATTACATGTAAATATTTAAACATATTGGAACGGCGCCGCTATCATGAAAACCGGGAAATTGCGGGAAATTGAACAAATACCCTAATAGTATCAATGCATTTAATAAAAGAAATGATTTCATTTTCTTTCTTACATTTTTATAGCTATAAATTAGATGAACGTATATCAACTCGGTTTAAATGTATTAACTAAGAAAGCCTTCTATAGTGAACCTAACGGTTTCCATTTAGGTATAATATAGTTTTGTTCACTGAAGACCAAGTTCCGTATTTCATTCTAAATACATGCATGCATGTAATTTATAAATTAGATATAACTGATTGTTACAAACTGAATGGTTTGTCAAAAATCTTTTCAAGTAAACACATTCAATACAGTGATTCAATATCCACTGATATATAGGATATAAAAACGCTCACATATATAAGTTGCCGTGGCGCAGAGGATGTGTGGTGATGCTAGTAAACTAAGGGTCCCGGGTTCAATTCTCGCCGTAGAACAAAAACTGTTTTAATACCTTTTCTTTCATAAAGTTAATACATTTTGTTGGAAATTAAGCACAATATTGAATAAAAATTTTTTAAATGGCTTAAAGGTGGCTTAAAGGTAGCTTAAAGGTGGCTTAAAGGTGGCTTAAAGAAGTTTGGACATTAAGGACCTATAAGTTGTCCTTAAAGGTGGCTTAAAGGTGGCTTAAAGATAGTCTTTAAGCTGCCTTTAAGCCATCTTTACGCTTTCTTTAAGCCACCTTTAAGCAATACATATAGCTTAAAGGTAGCTTAAAGGTGGCTTAAAGATCGTCTTTAAGCTACCTTTAAACACCTTTCAGCTATCTTTAAGGAGGACTTAAAGATGGTCATTCATCCTGTGTGTGAACAACTTACCCCTGGAATTGACCATAATTTATTGTCTTTCCTGAAAATGGCAACAAACTCCAACACCTTTTTCCCCTCTTTCATGACGACTTTTCCTATATCATCTCTTTTCCATCTGTTGATAAACAGTACACATATAAAGTTGGAAGGACTTCTTGCTGGACTAATACACCATGATACAATAAATATTCTGTCCACATACATATCAATGCAATTTAAGCAAATGTACATGCATACATGTATATATAAGAAAACAGTCGATTTAGGCCCAGAGCATGGCTTGAATAGAGGCATAAAAATATTCTGCCAAAATTATTTTTTTATAACACATATTATACAATGAAAAATATATTCAAATAACATTAAAAATATGTGTGAAAAAAATCATTTCAATCTAAAGATGATGAATTAAATATTCAATCGTTGTATCAACTGCAATCTGTTATTTAAGTGGCGTTAAAAATCTTTCACAATACCACAAGTAGCTTTGTGTTATGGCATATAGAAAGATTTTAACCAAAAAAAAAAAATCTCAAATCCTTAATTAAATTTCGGGATACTTAAGCAGTCTGACCTGGTCACAATGGGATCCCCACAGTGATTCGGCCCATATCGTCCAAGGAGACCACGACCAATTAAACCTGTTCGACCTGTAGGGTTTAATGGAAGCCCATCTTGTACCTGGTATGTACCTACGTAACTTTTTCTGTTAACTTTATTTAAGTCATCATATTCATTGAACTTTATCTTTCCAATTCTCTCTTCAGGCTTCCTGTTGTGAAAGAGAAAAAATTGTGAGAATGAAATTTATTATTGTTGGTACATGTATGAGTAATTATTGTATAGATCTGGAAGTTTAAAATATATGACGTTGAACTGATAAAACTAAGATAATAATTAAGTAAGTATTTGTATTTCGTTTCACATGTGATTGTTGATAGAAAACATTTACTTTTTAAAAAGCAATAAAGTGGTTCTGCTTCTTTTCCAAGACATTAATAAAGATAAGATTTGAGAAGATACTTCATCCAAACATTATTCAATGTACCACTGAAGTATATTTCTTGTAATGTGATTTCATCAAGACCAATAAAAGCTTATGAATTATAAAATAATCTGAATTTCTGAGCTTTAAAATTTAATGAAAATATGGATACAGCAAACATACATGAAGATAAGGTCTATAGTATCGGCCCAATATGGATGTTCTTTAACCTCAGGTGCCTCATATATAACTGGATCATATTCCGGAAAAGGAATCTACAAATACGAAAATTCAAAATGGGACATTTTTTTTTTAAATTACCAAAATTTTATGTATATGAGCATAAAAAGAAAATTATTATGCTTGTAAAATATATATATATAATACATGTACATGTATATATAGTGTTCACTTAAACATTCTTTGAACATTTTTCTCTTATAAACACAGAACATCAGGCATTTTATATAAATTTTAACATTTCTTTGCATCATTTGGTCTAAAAAAAAATTTCAATTCTATAAGCCAGAGTAAATGAAAATCATGAAGATTTGGCATAGCTTAATTTATACTTACAACCGGTAAGCAGTAAAATTCCATTCATTTGAAAATTTACAAAAATCTTATAATCTAAAAATCATTACATGTAAATTTTAAAAATTCAAAATTGCAAATAATAAGGTTCTGAAGCACATCAAAACCTTTAGTTTTATGCAAGGAATAAAGCAAAAAACTTCCTAGACTACAAAATAAACCTAAAACCAAAAAATTTTTCGATGTCGAATTGAGTACAAGTTTTTAAAAACAATATTTTATGTACCAAAATTTGACAATATATATATTACTGCCTTGAACAGAAATTGTTTACAAACAACAAATGGTCTTCATTGTACATGACCTAAAAATATGTGTTGCTGGACCACTCAGAGCATCAAGAGGTGTTAAACAGTATGAGTTTAACTTTGAGAACACCAACATAAACTATGAAAATTTATGATGATGCAAATATAAATATATCAACTTTTCATGAATTTGCATTTAAATGTAATAAAATTTGGAGTGGTAGAAAATGTGCTTTGGACAGCAAATAGCCTAGAAGAAGCAGCAGACTTAAGGGTCACATTGCTCACCTGAGCAACACTAGCATAATGAAATCTATCCCCAAGGATCATGATTTGGACAAACTTGAATTGACATTACCTAAAGATGCTTCCACACAAGTTACAATTTTTCTGATCCTTTTCCACCCAAAAGATTATAATTTCTTTATAAAACTTGAATCTACACAATCTGAGGATGGTTTCAAAAAGTTACAGCTTTTTTAGGCAAATGCTTTTTATAGAACAGATTTCAAAAGATTGTTAATTATTCATTCCTAGTAAGTTAAAATTTGACTTACCCCCCCCCCCCCCCCCAACAGTACGGCCCCATTTATTGGATTAGATATTTGAATAATCAAAACTTTAATCATACCAATAATTATCTTAAGGCATTTGTTTTTATAATCATTAAACTTTGATTATTGATCAGGTGAGGACAATGACTTAGTACTGTGGAACAGATCACATTTGATTTGCCTAAGATGATACGGAGCTAAATTATATGCAAGAGTCACGAGAAAAAAAAGAAAAGCCAGAACATTTTTAACAGATATTTCGATAAAATACTTTCCAATTTATTTTGAATCAAATACATTTGGTATATGTTATCATAAGTTTTTAGATGTTCTTTTATTTAAGATAAGATCAATAACATTATTTGATTAAAAACAGACTCTCAGTTTCAAATACGCCAAAAACATCGAGTTCTCAACTATCACTCGACTAAAGCCTCCGATTAATCAACTTAGCAAACCAAGTAAAATTGACATCCCTAATCAGTAAATATTTGGTCAATTAGAAACATCACCTGATGTTCACAGTTTTTACAACTGGGAATAAAGAGACAGTAAAATCAAATTAAAACATGGAAGAACTAGCTGATAATTTCCAAACAATTGTAAGCAAATAAGATGGCAATTTTTTAATGCACGTGATACTTGGTGTGTAATACAAATCTATTTTAACTGAGATGCATGGGTTATTATGTCTTGAAGTCTTCATTTTGTTAACATATCGTTCTTTGGTGATGAATTGAGTCACAAAAATACCTCAAAAAAATAAAATAGAACTATATCTATGCATCAACAAAATAATTGTTTGTGCAAAAATTAAATAATGCTTTAAATTATTTAAAAATTAGTTATGAAACTTTAAAGAAAAAAATATTGCAGAGTGCAATATTGTCTCTACACTTATCAGTATTATCCACCCTCTTTTATCTTTTCAAGACTAAGAATTAAAAGATTTTTAAGATCTCAACTGTACTAAGAAACTATGTGAAATTCTGAGGTTTGCAATAGTTTGAATGAAATTTGATCTTTGGCAAACAAGGTGAGTATTTAAGAGAGCTGGATATTTGTGGCCATTTTTAGACTCCATTGGCTTGATGGTCATGGCCATTTTGGAGGGAGAGCTAGCTGTATAGAAAAATATATGAAAATATCCAATGTATACTGTGGAATCAGTAGATTTCGTTGCGGCTCAATTTTCGTGGAATTCGTGGGTACCTCTCATCAACAAATTAACATTCTCCACGAATAAATAAATTCGAGTTATAAAGTCCTATTTCGTTTTATAAGTATGAAAATACACGAAATTACATCCTCATTAACATGCAGAATTTAAGCATTACACGAAAATTGACCCCCACGAATTTTAATGATTCTACAGTATCATTTCTAAAAAGCTAAGGATAATATGACCGTTAATTTGTTGACCTACAGCCTCCTGTCAGTACTAGAGAGTTTTAGAGGTTGTCTAATAGCATAGAAAAACATCTAAAATGATGCAAATGTATGAAATATTGTGACATTATTGATCAAATCAATAACTTAATATCTTGTTCTCTTTATAAAATAAAGAAATTTTCTACTTAATGATGTGATAATTAACATCTTTTTTAAACCACTTACTTCTCGAATAAACTAGTACCCTTTAAGTGCAAGAAGAGTAATATATGTCAGCTACTGGTATTTTACAAGAGGCATAAAGGCCACATCAATATCTGGAACAACAATGTCTGACTCTGACTCAAGTACCTAAGTAAGCTTTGCAATTTCCAAAAATAAAGACAAGATGTGACAAAATATTTTTTTTTCCCCCAAGAATAATTATGTGATAATATTTCTTTAATCAAGAAGATGTTAAAGTAATCAAATGAGCAACTCTTGTTGTCACAAATACCTGATCGAGTAGTGATATGACCTTGAACAAATGACATGCATGTAAAAGCACCACAAAATATCAAACTAAGTCTGTAGCATCTATTAACTAACTTTCATTAACAATGACTTTATTTTACAATAGTTACATTTTTCAGTGTCTTTGCATATGATAACACTACATATCAATTTTGTACCATATATTCCAATAACTTCAAATGACATATCGTACGATGGATTAAAATTATATAAATATAAGTAATAAGAAATTATTCTTTGAATATTACGATGTGATAATTTCGGTCAGGGTGTGAACTTTTAACATAAAGCTCTTTGGGCTTTATTGGTTTTGATCACACCCTGACCAAATTATCACCTCATAATACTCAAAGAATGTTTCCTCATTCCTTAAAAAAAAAACTAGCAGAATATGCACTAGTATATTGGATATAATAGTAGCAGCAACTAGTCTTTTTTCTCCACTACAGAAAATGTCAGGATTAAGTTTGTGGCTGAAAAAGATCTGCAATATTAACACAATAACACTCTGACATGCAAATCATCTGAAATTTTCTTACATAAGAAATTAATATAAAAAATGGTTAAGCCAGTAATTAACAGTACTGACCTCCCAGCTGACTTTGTGGTCAGGGACGGGGAACCTGTTGATAAGACTTTGGGGGTAGCAGGGCAGTCTAGCCTTGTAGTTTAAACGTTTTCTCTCCTCTACAGTATTTTTTACCAATGCCTTGTCTTTCTCCTTCTTCTGTTTTTCTACAACAAATAGATTATATCATATTTATAAATTGAGTGTGCACTGTGGTCTTTTATCATTATTTAGATCACCAATTAAGATGGTCACAGACTTTTTCTATTACCTATCATTATTTAGATCACCAATTAAGATGGTCACAGACTTTTTCTATTACCTGCATGTATTTAAAGCAATATGAGCTGCATTTTTCATGTTGAATTTCTTTTTTACTAAAATGTTCTTTTCTACTTAAATGACAAAAATATCATGGTATTTAAATTTCTGTTAGCCGTATTTTTGTGGAAAAGGCCATTAAGAAGCCTTATTTGGAGCAAAATTGAATTATTGTCGTCCTGTACAAAAATTGATTTGCTATATATTCCTTAGAAGAGAAATATTTCCTTTGACAAAAATTAATGATTTTTTCAAACCTTATTTATCATAAAAGTTTAAGTTATATGCAGACTTATCATACTAGCAGGTTTTTTGCAGCAAAATAAAATTCTAAAAAATACAGCTCATATTGCTTTAAGCTACCCAAAGAAGTACATGTAGCATTTTAATTAAGTTTTAGTATACATTAATTTTCTTCCACATAAAAACACACATTTAAACCTAAATTTCAGTCACCAATCTCTGTTAATTAACTGCAAACTTCATAGTTTGATAAGTTTTATTATATTTTGTATCTCTTTATTTAAAGCATAAGAATAAAATTCATTACCACTTTTGTTTTCTATTCAATGTAAAAAAAATGAGTTTAAGAGTATTTATATTACTGTTGTGCAAAAATGTTTTTAAAAAATCATACTTTTATTTTTTTTACTATAAAAATCTAGTTCTGATGCTTTTTCTGGCATTCAAATACCCTTTTCACCTCAACATTAATTACTACATATATTCAGAAAGTTTCACATTTATTTTGTGTTTTGAATAATTTCTAAGAACTATATATTCAGCACAAGGTTCATGTATTAAAATACATGTATATGCAAATTGGCAAAATTAGAACTGCATGAATAAAGAAAATATTCTTGATGTTAGAACATCCAACACTAATCTACCGATGAAGAAATTGATGTTATGATTTAACTTCTGTTATGCACACTTAAACATACTTTCCTGCTACCTTGCATACAAGCATGTTATTTAATGCATCCACATTATTGCAAGTGGATAGTAAGCTAAAAGTTATTCTCTTCTTATTTAAGCAAGCTGGCCAGTTGGCAAAGAACTGACCCCTGGTTTGGCAGTATAGTTAGAAAAGATAGTTATCTTCTAATCAAACCTCATGTAGTATATTTAAACTGATATAAAGTCATAAAACCAAGATGACTGCAGTTATGGGGTGGGTTTTTTGTTTTTTGATTTTTTTTTTTTTTTGGAGAAACCAAAATAGGATTACAAGTTGTTACTTGCATGGACTTAATATCATTTACTGACTTTTTTGATAAGCATGACAGGGTCTACAAATATGATATGAAAAATTGATGCACTCTGGGGAAACTCCAGACATGTTAATTTAATGTCAGACGACACGTTCCTCGACATATGATAATTATTTTTCAAATTTGCAAAGGCCTGATAATATACCAAATGAAATTATTACTATGTATATTATTCTTAAAATGATTAAAATTTAAAATAAATAAATAAATACACCCCAACACCAAAACGTTTTATAATCTGAATGCTTTGACTGAAAAGCAACTACCATGAGAAATCTCTCTATCAGTGTATTTATACCTGTGCAGCATGGGAATATATAAATATAAATACTTTCCTGACTTCATGTCAGCTTCAAACTTGGAGCCATTAATATTAAGCAAAGCATAGAAAATCAGTTCAATGCCTGGAAAAGTACGGCTATCTGCACTAACTGAACAAAAAAAATCAAATTTGTTTCAAATCCAGAGCAGTTTCTCTGCAGAATAGGAAAACATATAGCTTTTTCATGAAATAGCTTAAAACATTAGGACAAATACAACATACCCCTTTTCTATACCCATGTCTCTTTAAAAACAGGGTTGCAAGGGTTACTCTGAAATCAGTTCAAAATGGTGACTTTAAGGTTACAGACCTTTGATCAGTACCCATGATTCTTCTGAAGCAGGGTATATGTTTAAAATAGTGACAACCCATAGGAAACTATGGTCATAAGCTGGACAATATACCCTACACTTTCAAGAGTGCCCCTTCCTCTGGCACAGCATTTTTTTTATCCTTACATGTACAGTAAAAAGTATAAATATATATCTATATACACCAAAAATCAAATACCTATTACCATAGTATAAATGATTAGCATATGCTGGCCTTCTGTGGCTAGTTCTTAATTACTGGAGACCAGGTAATATGGCAGTTGGAGTTGTATGGTGTTAATAAACTATGATAAGTTATAAATATAAACTATGAACTCACATGTATTACTGCTAGACAATATCCCATGTTTTCAGGAAAATTTCAACAGGAATTTAATATTGGTGTGAATTAAATAACCCTCCCAGGTTCTCTTATATTCTTCTACACAGGTTAAATGGAACTTAGTTTTCATTGAACTATTGATTAAAAGAAATTTGAGATTCTTAATTACCGGTAATATGGCAGTTGGAGTTGTATGGTGTTAATAAACTATAATAAGTAACAAGAGGCCAATTGGCCTTAACGGTCACCTGAGTAGCATATAACCCATACACAAACTTGTTGAGGAGTCTCAAATATACATTTAATTAATTAGGTTTCATTCTGGAGTAGAATAATTATAAATTTGTAATGACGACCACCTCCCTGCCTGAAATCTTTTTAAAAAAACTATGTAACCTATTATTTTGGTGAAAAACTTAAAGATCTGGTCTACAAAATCATGAATCCAGTTTTCCTTTCAGGTGTGTGGGAGTAAAGAAGATAATTTTTTAACATTATATGCATTAAAATCTATACATCCATTTTGGCCCTGCCCTAGAGTCAAACCCATACTTCAGGGGACAAGAAAATTAAAATTCCAGTAAAGGACTTCCTGGTAAACATAATTATAAGTCAGTTTTTTATACAGATATGTGAGAATAGAGAAGAATTTTTTTAAACATAATATGCATTAACACTATATTGCCATATTGCCCCCCCCCCATGTCCTGAACCCCTGACTCAGGGGTCATGAATTTCACAATTTAGGTAGAGGAATTAGTGGACATCATAACCATGTATTCAGTTTTTTGCCCACATGTGTGGGAGTAGAGAAGAAGATTTTTTAAGATTTAAAACAGTTTTACTATATGGCCATATTGGCCTGACCCTAGGGCCTGAACCCCTAACAAAGGGGTCAAGAATTTAACAGTTTTGGTAGAGGGCTTCACTGACATTATTACCAGGCATTTAATCTTTAACAAATATATATGGAAGTAGAGAAAAAGATTTTTCTAAGATTCAATACATTTTAACTATATGGCTTTATTGGCCCCACCCTAGAGCCTGAACCCCTGACCCAGGGGTCATGAATTTCATAATTTTAATAGAGGGTTTCATGGGCATCATAATCATGCATTTAGTTTTTAAGAAATATATATGGGAGTAGAGAAGAAGATTTTCTAAGATTTAATACATTTTTACTATATGGCCATATTTGCCCCACCCTTGAGCCTAAACCCCTGACCCGGGGGGGGGGGGGGGGGCGGCGGCATGAATTTCACAGTTTTAGTAGAGGGCCTCATGGACATCATAACCAGGCATTTAGTTTTTAACAAATATATATGGAGGTAGAGAAAAAGATTTTCTAAGATTTAATATATTTTAACAATATGGCCATATTGGCCCCACCCTAGAGCCCGAACCCCTGACCCAAGGGTCATGAATTTCACAATTTTAATAGAAGGCTTCATGGACATCATTATCATGCATTTCGTTTATAACAAACATATATGGTGGTAGAGAAGAAGATTTTCTAAGATTTAATACATTTTTACTTTATGGCCATATTGGCCCCACCCTAGCACCTGAACCCATGATCCAGGGGTCATGAATTTCATAATTTTGGTAGAGGGCTTCATGGACATCATAACTATGCGTGTGGGAGTAGAGAAGAAGATTTTTGAAAATTTAGCTTTATTTCATATTTGGCCCCACATGTGGCACCATGGGATGGTAGAGCCATATCAATTTCTCGATTTAGATTCCTCTTACCATAGAGATGCCTCAAAAATGGTAACAATCGGCCTTGTAGTTTCTAAGAAGAAGTTAAAAATGTAAAATGTTATTGCAAGACAAACGGCGAAGGATGAAAACGGATAGCAATTGGTCACCTGAATTAACTCAGGTGACCTAAAAAGGTGTAAAAAAATTAAATTAAAAGCCTCTCAGATAAATGGATGCGGAAAAATTATAAACAGAAAACCACCATACATGAGCTTTTGTTCACCTCAAGTGAGCAAAACGGTAAATACGTATAATTCTTAAAATCATGATGATAGTTATTCTAAACATGATAAAAGATCCAGATTGTTCTTTGAAATTGTGAGCTTGAGCTTACCATTTTCTCTCTTGTCTTCAAGCATCGGTGCCACTCTTGTGTTCTTCTCTTGTTCTTGTAATATTTTCATGATCCAATTTAAAGCTACAGTACTTTGTTGCATCTGCAAAAAGGGTTTTAAGTTGACATACCACTGCAATCTTGAGAATTTCAAGAATAAAAAGAAATTAAACAGAAATTAAAATGCCATGATACAATTAAATTACACAATTTTGATGAAATAAGAAGAGGCAAAGGTGTTTCAAGGAATAATTGCATATCTATGGTATACCAAATTCACAAAAATTAGCTTAACATTATTATAGTTTCATTTAGTCAATAACTAGGTTTATCGACATTGATCAGAGTTAGGGATTCATTAACTGTACTTTTTATCTGAAAATCCATATTTAAAATTTGTTTACTGTCTACATGTGTATAGTTAATGAATGGTCTTCAAAGTTCATCTGTAAATAAATAAATGTTAACAGTAGACTTTGGTGATAAATGTAGAGTCACTTCTGTAAACTATAATTTACATTCATTAACTATATTTAAAACCAGCTAATCATAGTTTCACAAATTTATCAGATAAACTAAGTTTTGCACTCACAAATGATTTTTTTCAGTGTTAATTATAGTTTATAGGTCTGTAACATTACATGTAGAGGATCAAGCTATACTATGGTTAATGGATGTGAAATATAGATAACGTTGTTATCTTTATGTCCATTAACTAAACTTTATAACCAATATACCTACTTTATCAACTCTAAATCTACGTGAAGCTCATTTTTGTGAATTTTATAACATGTCATATACTTGTATATTCACTTTAAGACCAAAAAAGCAACCCCCAAGAAAAACAAACAAAAACCCACCACAGCCCTTTACCCCGGCCGGCCTTTACAAGGCACATGCACCTGACATTATAAAATTAACAAATATATATAATATATAAAAAAATTAAAGTTTTAAAGATATAGCCTTTACCCTATACTCAATAATACACAAGGTACCCACCGCTGCCATCTTGGATTTATTTCAAACTGTCTGATCAGGTGAAATCATTTGCTTAATATTCATTGGTAAAATTAGTATGTAATTCTCTCCATTTTCCAATCTAAACTTACAATAAATTCAACCAAAATGGTGCATCCTTCATAACTTCATCTACTATAGTTTTTATTTTGAAAAATACCTTTATTACAAAACTACCATAAAAAATTTGTCACCTGCTCCTCCAGGGCCAATAGTCTCTTGTCCATTTGTGGAGGCATCCTGACCACCTGATTAACAGGGGCCTTGGAGATAGGTGCCTGTCCCGAGGATCCCGAGGTGGCCTGCAAATCCTGTAGCTCATCCAGCTTGAAGAACAGCTCATGTATCCTAAAGAAACATAATAAATGCATCAGAAAATAACTCTCTCTCTCTCTCTCTCTCCCTCTCTCTCTCTCTCTCACTATCTCTCTCTCTGTGGGGTTATCTTAATTTTGGTGAAATTGCTGTAAATTCAGAGCATTGTAGGAATAAAGTGTATTACAGTAAACTGAGATGGAAGAGTTCATGACAGAATTTTGAATTTCTTTTATACATGAATTACTTGCCATTCGTAGGTGAAGTTCTAAATCATTTTTCAAATTATTTACCCTCAATTATAGGCCTACACAAATAATTGTACTGTGCCCAGTAAGTGTTCGCCAATAAATACCGTATATCCAGGGTGTTTTTCGCATGTCAAAAAATTTGCGAAAATGGGGAAAATGTGTACAGTAAAACTCGTTTCGTTTAAACATGGATATAGCAAAAAATTTTTGAGTCCCCAGTAAAATTCTTAACAAACCTTTGTACAATTTTACAGTAACTGTTATAACGAATTTGGTTATCACGAATTTATATAGCAAACTGATTTTGAGTCCCATAGAAATTAATAACGAAATTTAACACTTTTATAATGAATTTCTTTCAGTTTAATAAAGTTTGCACTACTATTTAACATAATACTTTGAATAAATTTATTTTCAAATAAATTTTTTGACTCACAATTCGATCACTATAGGTATCAAAGTAATATATTTTTATTCTAAGCCTTTATATAATAACAAAAGATAGGCAGTTTATATGAATATTAACGAGCATAGTCATATGCATCGTTGCAAACCCCAGCCAATATGTATGATCCTCACCCATCTGACAGCTAGAGAGAGCCATGCAGACTCAGGACCGTGGCAAAATTTAGACAATGAGTCATGTGGAATAACATGATTTCTTCATATGATGTATGTATACTGTACCATTGTATATTGTGTATCTAATATCATATATACATACCATATTAAATAATGTATGATTCACAAACATATTTAACACTTCTTGGTACAATGAAACGACAGACCTGAAAAAGTTTATAATATTGAACGTACGATTCTTGTGTATTAATGACTCGGTTTTCAATGTTTTTCTTCTCTTCTAGCTCCAGGCGGTTCATAAATGCATCTGCAATCATATTTTCCCATTGCACTAGCTCTCTTGCCTTGTCTGATGAAAACCTTTTGACTAAAATCAAAAAATAAATCAACCAATGAAATGAGTATTTCACATAACTATAAAAAAGATTCTTTCTCATAGATATATAATTTTTAATGATATATTGGATTCAAACTTAAATCAAAATTTAATATGCAAAATCCTATAAGAATGAATTCAAAAAGATGATGCAAAAAAATGAAAGGGATGTACAAAACATGTAATCAAGCTTCAAATACTGCTGAATGAATACACTCAGCATGCACTTTAACTGCAAGCCATGCAATTTGTTCCAAAACAACCATGCTTAAAAAATACAAATAAAATATTCAAGCTTACCACTAATTTGAAAATCAGCCTCACTTACACTATATATTCAAGCAAAAATGTGTAACATTGATAACAAAAATGAACACTACTCACTGAATTTTAAGTCACTAAAAATTTCACAAAAAAGCAAATGAATTATATATGCATTCACTTAAAACATTTATTTAGACCAAATAAAGAGGTCATCTAATGGTAGGAGCCGATCCTTTGAGGTAGTGACAATCAAGAAATTAAATCACCTACATGTATAGGATTGGTGCATAAAACAAGCAACAGCTCACTTTGTGTTTGTGTATCAGGGGCTTAATTAACTCAGGGTGCTATTTATCATGAAATGGACGAACACATGACATATCATGATAATCATGATGTTATATAGGCTGCAAAGGCTAACGATGTTAAAGTCAATAATGATTGGCTACAATGATCAATCATGGATGGAATTGAAACAAGGCTCATGTACATAGTGAAGGGTAAAATAAAAATATGTGCATGCAACCTATTGATTCATTAAATACATGTAATTAACTGCAATCCTTTTCTCCATCAATTTTTATTGTGTCAGATGTGTCTATATTTTGACAGAAATACCCAAAAGTTTGATCGGTAAAAATCAATGTAGATTAATGTGCGATAGTAAAATGCACTTAATAAGATGTAACGTTTTCTGCAGACTAAACCAAAAATTTTTTTCCAAGTTTTCCCGCCCATCATTTCTATTTTGTTGGGATGTATAAACATGTACATGACAGTTGACTATGATGCACATTAATTTGATTTATCTCGTGCTGTATGGGAATCTGTGAATGGCTTTACACAATGTATGTTTTTCGAGAATATGAAGTGAAGTGGTTGAACAAACTGACAATTATTCTGACTTACTCAAGTCACTGGGCTGACTGGACAAGCAGAAGGAACATTTCCCGAAAATCCATCGAATGAACAAAGCCATATGGCTTATCAGAATAAGGGGTGGGGCCAGGGTGGGGCGTGTGTAATACTCATAGATCAGGCGGTAGCGCTGGAAACACCAGTACTGATCAGTATTTTCCTGTACAATCTGATATGTGTTGCTGGAAAGAGAAGAAAGTTGCACAAAAACAACATATAAGGCTGCTTAGACTGACTTCATCAGCGACTGGTATCTAACTAAGAGTTAAACAGCCATGCAAAATACATTTATCAAAGTTATTTAATAGATTCATGCAGTTGCTCCTCTTATGAGCTACATCAGTGAAGAATTATAATCTGGTTTAATTTGATCGAAATATTAGTTTATAAGTTGAAAGTAAACTTGAGTCACCATTGGCTATCAATGAAAATTTTATCCCTCAGGATAGTTTCATTTTGTCTGGCAATCAGAAAGTTTGCAAACTACAAACCAGATGTTTAACATTCTTGTTTCTGTAGCAAAATTGATTTATGATTTGCATTTGGTCAGGACGCAATTCTAGTACATGTAATATAAATACTTTAATTATTTTTATAAACATCTGTTACAGAGGAGTAGACAATATTTCTTATTAATTAGGCTAGCTAACTTGACAAGGAGTGGATATTTAATTTAGAGGCAATCCCTTTCCTTACGACAATTTTAGTGTTTATAATTATACTGTTCCATCTAAAATAATATATGCACAAAGAAAGCAACATCAACTTTTTCAAATCCAGCTGCGTACTACTCTTGCTGAATTTTACAAAGAAAAACAGGGGTACCATAAATACTAATACTATAGGGATCGAAGCATGCTAAAAAAAAAAATTAAGATACCAAAAACTGAAATGACTTCAAAATCATACTTTAATTGAATTACTTTATCAGACTTACTCAAACTGTTAATTTGGTTACTCCTTTGCTTACAACACTTACTGCTACATTGTTGTAGCAATAAATAGAAATGTGAGATCAGACAAAAGGGGGCAGGAAGGGGTGTGCGATCACAATATTCTCGGATCGTGTTAAACCGCATGAACTTCCAAATACTGTCAGTGTCCATTTGTGTAATCTCAAACGTGTAACTGTAATTAGCAATTTAATACATGAAACCCAAAGCTCCAAGATTTTAAAATAATTCATTTTCGTTTATAAATGTCAGTTTTATATCAGCATTCCACTGTAAATAAAAAAGGTAATTTTGTATTAAATACATCATCAAAGTACCGTCTGGCACAATTGTTTAATTCATGCATGTATTTTATTTCAACAACCTGGGAAACTTGCATGTCAAATATAAAACTCCTGCATGAATGTTATTGATTGACCATGCAAGGACAGAATATAATAATACAAAAGCATTCAGGCACTTCATGCTGAAACCATCTATTTTCATACTTAATTTAGACAATGTCCTTCTTACCATAATAATTTTAACTTTAAGGTCTACATTTCAACAAAATCTTTTATTCAAATCTATGTTCTTTAGGGTAAAACCTAATTTTCTAATTGCATGGTCATTATATATCTGTTGTTAAAAACACTGAAAATGTGGTGGCTAAATTTTGAGACAATGAAAATTATTCATTTCTATGGAATTTTTATTTACTGACAATTAATGTTAATCATGCATGATACAAGAAGCGGTAAACTGAATTGGGAGTAGAATTCAAATCACATGAATGGTTGTATCATCATTTCTAAATGATAAAGTGCAATTGTTTACATACAAGAAGTATATATAGCAAGAGGAGATAGAAACTTTTTTCCATTTTCCACGAAGTATACAATATTAAGAATTGGGTCAGATAGGAGCTGGCTGTAAACAAATTGAACAATATACAAACTCAAGACTAAGAGAACATTATTTTATAAGAATTTTGTATATACAGTTATTATAACAGTGTCACAGAAACAATCTAGACCTATAAATATTTACTTTCAGATTATATTTCCCATGTGTTAATTTAAATGGGAAATATTGGAAAATGTTCATTTTTTCAAAAACACATGCTGAATCTGATCAGGACATATTACTAAGCAGAAGAAAAAGTCACCAAGAGTTTTGAATAGATTTGTCATTGTATGATTTACTGAAAAATATTCACACTTTTTATTGTCTGTCTGTGACAACCCTACGAATCAATTAGATTAAGAAGTTTATTGCAATTTCACAACAAACTTTTTTGACAAGAAAATTGCATTTCATATAACTTTGAAATTTATCAATTAGAAATAATCAATAGGGATCTGAAATGCACTGAAACACAATCATTAGTACTAATTAATCAAATTTATTCAAATATCAAGCACAACACAATACCTATTTGGTAACAAAGAAAAACTTACCTGAACATAGCAATGAGTAGGTTTAGAAGTAGAATATTACAGAAGAGCACGTAAAAGCCCATGAGGATTGGCACTGCATATCGACTGACTGCAGAGGGACACCTAGGTAAGCTGCCATTACTGTACACACTGTCATCAAAACTACAGTCTGGCTCTTCCCCTACAAATAAACATTAATACCAAATTTGTTGATGCTGCAATAATTTAAGGCAATAATATGCCACAAAATATATCTTCATAATGGAAATTTTAAAGAACAGATAAAACCTCCGGTTAGTATTAGGAATTATTAAAGTTATCAAATACTTTAAACAAGAGGCCCACAGGCCTTGATGCATGGTCACTTGAGTACCATAGCTGTTGTTTGCATTTTAATTAGCTTCATTTTGAAGTCTAAACTCCACTGACTAATATCTGCTTTTCTTATTTCATGTTTGAAAAACATTCATTCATGAGAATGGGGTGGTCAGTTGGCATTGAGATAAAGTATCCCCCCATACTTGACTATCACTTGTGGTAGTTGTGCCTAAATTGATATATTGACTAAATTTTCTTAACCATTTAATCATTATAAAGTTAATATATCATACAAAACAGTATAGTGCAGCTTCAAATAAAAATATCTGCTTCCTTTCTGTGTCATTCTTGTTCCCTAACTTTATAATTACAGTCTTTTCAAAGCACTAATGTGGTCACATGTACATATAAGTATATGATATGTTTTTATATTAAGCAGGTTATTTGGGAGTGTCTGTACTGAATTCAATATCAATGAGATTATCAGATACTGGGGAATCATTTATATTTGTAGGGGTCAATGTTCATGGGTCATCAAAATTTTCTTGGTTTGCAGGGAATTAATTTCGTTGGTAGCAAGTGTTATTTTGCAAATTAATATAAATCAAATGCTTGCATATATGTTCGTGGGGATGTAGATTCGTGGGCAAGGGTTAACCATGAAAGCCACGAACATTAGTCCCTCACGAACAATGATTCCACAGCATTCATGATTTTTTAAGTACAATTAAAGCTCAAAACTTTATCTATTATCACATGAAAATTGCAAAATACTGATGAAAATTTTACTTTCAATATCTTCCAAAAAAAGTTCCCCATACAAGTTCCAGTATCCAAGTCTCATCACATTGTAAACAAGGACTATGCTGAGCTCTGAATTGGGGTACATGACAGAGTATGCTGCTATTGAGTAAGACACCACAAACACCATTAGGATGATGATGAAATACAGCAGGTCCTTCAGCTGTAAAGAACATGAGATACAACATTACAGCAGACATATTTACAGCATATAAACAGTCCAAGGGAAAGATGCCTAAAATATGAAATGATTGGTAGCACCATTACATGGCATTTTTAAAATAAATAAACATTTTAAAGAAGCTGCAATTAATGAATGAATCCAAAGTGTTGCCCACTTACCATTCTCCCAATCATGACAAGCTTTGGCCCAAGTTGTTTGTGGACAGAAAATATATGTAAAATTCTAAAGAAAAAGATGACTAAGTTGAGAGCCATGACACAACGGGCAGCCTCCAAGGTGGAGTCAAAGCGGAGGAAGCGCAGGACGATTCCCATCACAAAAATAAAAATGGTCGCCACATCAACGATGTTCCACGGATCAGTTATATAGCTGTGTAGCTTGGTATTGAAGTTCTTGGTCGAGGAGGATTGCATCTATCAAAATATACATTTCACTGGGTTTGTTTAAAAACATTTCTAAGAAATTTCAATTGAAATTGGAACTTAGTAAGTATTGAATTTTATTAAAAGCATGCAATTTTTTTTTCATGTTTATAACTGCTTTCTTTTTAGTTAAGTTGTTACTAAGCAAAACATTTTTCTGCATGCAGATTTTTTTATTAGTAAAAATAAGAATATATCATAACACAGCATGCCAAATATATATCTATCCAAGCTACAGTATACTACATGCATAATCATTTCATGCAGATTAATATTTTGTTACAAATTACAAATTAGTATAATATTAATATACAACGGCACACATACATATAAATTATTAGCAATCAATACGTCACACAAAACAAAACAAGGAAAAACCAACTGTTACAACTTATTTGCAATTCAAACTTTGAAATCAAATTTACTAATGACTATTGACTGGATACCAAATAATATATAAATAGAGGATCTATATGGGAGAAAAATATTTTCAAAATGCACACAATCAATGAAATCGAAAAAAAGATTTTTTTTTTTAAATGGTTGTAAACAAAAGCAGCTAGAGTATGAAGTAATTTTTGGACACAACTGTAATACCTTTTGAGGGGGGTGAAATGAGTGATTTTTGCCTCGAAAACTCTGAGTGTTATTGGAAGCACTGGGGTTGATGATATGTGAGGCATTTTGATTGGTGGACGTACGATATATTGTAATTCTCTCATATATTGAATACTGCGACAATAACTGTTCAAATTAAAAAACTACATTAGTACAGACAGTGGTACATTGAAACCTATAACTGGCAAAAGTGTGTTTTGCAACATTTCAAAGCAACTGAAACAAATTACTTTGTCCAATATGCAAATATTAGTTTAGCTGTCCATAACATTCCCCCACCCTCTAATCCCTAAAGAAATATATACATTCATTAATTAATAATTGGATTAACATATATAATACATATAATATCATGTAAACAAAATTAACTTGATTTTAAGAATAATAATCCATTTTTTTATGTACATGTAATAACACATAATATGTAATTTTTACATTTGCAGTATATTTTTTCTTATATGTACATGCACATGAAACAATTTAAAAGCACAAATGTTTATTTCTGGGTAAAGTTTTTTAGGAATCAAAAGTTTTTTCATTAATTATAGACAAAATTATGACACACACAATGATTATCAAACAAGATCATGGTTTGCCTGAAGCTTTACTAGCATGTTAAAACACTGCCAGCTTCATAATTTCAATTCATATCTCCCTTTAATTCATAAATTACATATATATATAAGAAAAAAATAGAAATGTTCAAAAAGTTGCTTTTAAAATATGAACTTCATTGGGTCATGATTAAATCTTTGTTAAATTAATTCATGTACTCGACATACCAACCAAGTTGATATCCTAAAGAAGTTTTAAACCACTCAATTAATATTGATCATTCATGGATTCAAACATGTAGAAGCTGGTACATACTAAATGCATCTACTGTGGAATCATTAATTTTCGTGGGGGTCAATTTCGTGGATTGCTTAAATTTTACGGCTTCGTGGGGACGTAATTTTGTGTATTCTTTAATACCTACAGAGGAAATATGACTTTATTACCCTAATTTGTTGATTCGTGGAGGATTGTAATTCGTTGATGAGAGGTACCCACGAATTCCACGAAAATTGAGCCACCACGAAATTTAATGATTCCACAGTATATCAGTTTTCTCAATAAACCGGTTCATTGGTTTTAATTTATTAGTAGTTAAGAGGAAGGAAAAAATATCAGTATTATTAATATAGTTACAGCTAACAATTTCATAAGTGTATTAATTTTAATAAGTGTACTATGACACTGAGGGTGATACATAAAACCTGGTGAAAGACATCACATAAATCGTGCTCACAAATAATTCTCTGTTAAGGGGGAATATTCTTGGCCAGGTAAACAGTAGGAAAATATATAGACATCTTACTGAACAGGGTGTCCAATTACTAAAGGTACGATCTGTAACCTATTTAATGTTTCGAAAATAATATTATCTATTATCTAATATATCTATTTTGATATTCTTTAAATACAGCAAACCTTGTCTTAAAAATTTCTTAGGCAAGACTAGATCCTTAAATTTTTACTGGATAAGACATGAACATTTGCATTTTAACCTTAACTTTAAGTGTAAATACTATCTGTAACCCAACTTTTATTTGTGATGACTTTATTTCCTGATTTATAAAGAATAAACTGGTTCTCTGCAACTAATATTAATAAGAGATGTTTGTGACCTAGCTGGTTGGTGGTGACAAATCATTGCGAAAAACAAGGCTGAGACTTGCAAACCTTGAGAATATTTTTTTTTACTTATAATAAATAAAAGTTGGTTAAATGTATCATATTCTAATAATGTTCTAATGTTAACAAAATTGAATGCAACATATTTCCCTCATAACGTTATAACAAGAGGCCAAGTGGCCACATTGCTCACCTGGGCAACACTAGGACATAACAGATCAAATCAGCTTTAGTTAAGGTATTAATCAATATCAGTAAAAATATTTGGACAATTTAGTACAATAAAGATCTTGTCTTAAAAATTTTAATTTTTTCCTCACATACATATTTTATATTAAACATTAATTATCTTTTGTTGTTTTAGTTTTGAAGATGAAGAATTTTCAAGAATATTCTCTATTTATTACTATATGTATTTAAAAATATAACACCCCTTCCATTCATTTTCTTGGAATCATGATCTGAACAACCTTAAATCTACACTATAACTTAAGAAGTTCCCACACAAATTTCATCTTACCTGTCGAAATGGTTTTTGAGAAGAATTTTTCAAAGATTTTTCCCACAGTCTGTAAATATGTAGGCCCCCATTAAGGCTTTTCTTTACACCCAGGGAATTCATGTTTTAACTAAATCTGAATCTACACTACCTAAAAAAACTTCTGCACAATTTTCAGGGTTTTTTTTTGGCAAAATGGACATTGAAAAGAATATTTTTTTAAATGTGTGTCAACATATTTTCAATAGTTTTAAATCAAATCTCCTTGAAAGAGGGCATGGCTCTTTATATGAACAAACTTGAATCCCCTTCACACAGTAATACTTAAATTGTGTCAAGTTTATTAAAATTGGCCCATGAGTGGTTGTGGAGAAAAAGATTTATATACAATGTGATAAGTTTATATAGACAACAGACAATGAGCAAATTTTGATCAGAAAAGCTTTTTTGATCTTTCGACTCAGGTGGGCTAGCCTAATACATGCAAAAAAAAACAACCTTTTTAAATATTTGTGATTTGCCTAATGAGAATTGATCTATAATTGCCAGTCAAATGATTACCTCACCATATCAGCTAGATCTTGAACCAGCAATATTAATACCAATATTTGAAAATACAAATGTACATCATTTCCTTTTGTGGTTATATATATAACTGTATCTCCACAAAAATGAAATGGTATCTGTCTCCAAGGTTACCTGTCGGACCTCCTCAGCAAATATGCTAAACACCCAAATAATCAGGATAATCTCTTCATTGGAGACATCTTTATTGAACTTGACCAGAAGGATGTAGCTGTACAGCCCCAGGAATATCACATAGGACAACTGGAAATTAACAACAGAACATACTATGTTAGCAATCAGTTGTTGATCTCTAATTAACAGGGTTGGATGGTCATGTCCATTTTTAGGCTATACATTTACTTCCTTGTGAAGAAAAGTTCTGAATAACTATATATAGGGAATCGCTGAAATTTTTAAGCTACTATATTTGAATTTTTTCTTATTTAATGTTAGTTTATGGCCAAAAATATCATACGTCAAAGTTTTAGGTAGATTCGATTGTTAATTTGTTGATAACCCAGCCTCCTTGCACTGAATTTGGGCAATTGTGCTCTACATACACTCCTTATTTAGCTAAAGGCCCTGTCACACCAAGCTGCGTCCCCACGTTCTTACGGAGCTCACACGGCATGTAACTGCGTTTCCATGGAGTTCTACTTGGCGATTAACTGCGCTCTCACTGAGTCTCTGCCGAGCGCTCATAATGTGCTAGGAGTTTTTACAGCACGTCCACGGCGTGCTCTGTGCGCTGACTGCGTGCACAAGACGTTCTTTACTTCTTGGTAGGTTAATATTAATTTGTACAATTTGTATGGGAAACAAACAAGAATTTACAACTAGTAAATAAATGATTAAAAATTTTTTTGATTTTATGAAAAGGTACACTGTAATTGAAACTACTTCTAAACAATTTGTGAAGGACTAGGACAAAACTCTTAGTAGTCAGGTCTACAAAAAAAGATCCCTTATTAGTTGTTAGAAAACATAGAAAAGATGTGAAAACATAAGAACCAAATGGCATGAATTCCATCTACATCCATTGATAAGTCTTGGAATATTAGCAAATGCTACTTTTTACATAGTCATCTACATCCAGTTTGATAATTATTACATCGCTTGCTACTGTACAACAGCCATTGTTCTAGTTTTTGTGGTCTTGATGACAAAGCACTAGAAACACAGTAGGAGCGCGATATAAACGCAGAAGAAACGTCATGAGAGCACGATAAACGCAGCAACAGCTCTTTGGGGTCGCTGTGTGAACGCAACCAAATGAAAAAAAACTTGTTCAAACGCTATGGAAGCGTAGTGAGAGCGCGATAGAGATGCAGTGAGATCCCAAAGAACTCTGTGAGGTCTCCATGAAAGCGCAATTGACTTATCACTGCATCTACACTGCGATTCGCTGCGTTCCTTGAGCGCTCCGTTGGAGCTCTCATGGCGATGTTAGAGATCTTATGGCACTGTCACTGCGACCTCACTACGCTTCTACGGCGTGTTTATCAGAACGCAGAGCCACGGCGCGTACTTTGTGCATGTTCAAAGTGCGCGCCGTCGCATAGTGTTTTAAAATGTTCAAGGCGATCCCACCACGAGGGACGAAGTTACAGCGCTGTAGGAGATTCTACTGCATTTACCTTGGCTTTTTACATTATTTAAGGACGCAGCTGGATCGCCATGAGGACGCAGCTCCGGTGTGCCAGGGATTTAATAACTGCAAGGTCCTAGCCAATAACTGGTCCAGTACCAGTATGACATTTGAAAGCATAGAATTGCAAATGAAAATGCTTACCACATTATGCGCAAAAATAATGACAGGTGCTGTATAAAAATAATAGAGCTTTTTCCAAAAGCTGAGATTTGATGGTTTTGATTCATAATCCACCTGCGGGTCTCTAAAATGACAAAGTTATTATTTGAACAATTAAAAAATAATATAGATAGACCCACCCACAACGTGTTTTAATGGTGCATTTTGTACAATAAATGTTGATTTTATGATAACCATGTATATAATAACTTTATGTTAACATTTTTTGAGTCGACCTTTAAGCTTTTGCAAAAGGCTGTACACGAGATATCTTCTATTTATGTTGTAGCAACTTAAACTTTACACATTTGGTTGAATTTCCAAACAGTTTAATATTTCAGTTATGAATGCTCCAATGCTAGGAAAACTTACTCTTTTTCTTCTTTTACAGGTATAGAGCTCAATGTTTTCTGCTTTTCTAGTTTTCTTTTTTTGTCTCTGAGAACACCCTTCAAAATACAAATAAATAAACGTGATTTAGATGTACTTTAATGTAAATAATTGTGTGTCTTGCATTAATCATCTTGATGAAAAATAAGTTTGTTCAATTTGTAATCTTATCTGTATAATTAATTAAACATCAAATCTAAAAAAAATCTGTGGTGTACATCGAACAGTTAATACGATATTGTCTACACTTAAAGTTTTGTCAAATGATGTGATTATTTTATCTAATCTTAAATCAACTTGCGCAGGTAAGTTGATCAGAGTCAATGGTTGTAGGAGGGCTAGTTGGCTTTTGAAATCATTAAAAGCTTAATATTAATGTTAAAATATTAACATTAATAAAAAACACAAAAAACAAATCAGTAATCAATGTTATTATCATATATCTTTGTATCACTACCAATACTAGGACGTTGTCAGAGATCATGCAGTGTTATTGTTCCTACCTTCTCCTGAAGATTCTCAATGCCATCTTGGTCACTGTCACCCTTAAACTTGATCACAGGAAATATCAGAGGGGGTATAAAGACACACAGCAACAGCTGGAACAAAAACAACAACAGACTTATTTCTGAAGGTGCTGCTGGACAGGAACCTCCCAGGCACATAGCAACATGCATGGGGCTTGATCCGTTCTAAGTCTTTGAAAAGTTGTTACTTTCTTGTATTTCTATGAAAAGATGCTATATGCAAACTTTTAATTCCTTTTTGAAACAAAAGTCTTACTTGCTTAAAGCTATTGCATAAAAAGTACATGGAACAATTTATCCATTTTCTCTTGTAAAATGTTAGTGTACATGCAGTAATAATAATTGTTTTAAAAATTCATTATAAATATTACATTTTTCAGGAATATCAGAAAGGCAATGACAATCTGTCAGATTGGTCAACTTTCAATAATTAAGTGTTTGCTTTCATGCATGCACGCTAACTATTAATGAATAAAAAAAAAAGAACAGACAACTCTGATTCATGCCCAGCTGGTAGAATTATTGTGCACATTTGCAGCTGATCAGAGAAGTTTTACAAACGCACATGTTGCATAAGTGTTTGAGTACAATACGATGCTCATGTTTCGTATTATACATCACAATAAATACTTAGTCAATCCTGTCCGCATTTTTTTTTTAAAGATTGCCGATTTGTTTTTCCTAAAGTGCACTTATGAAAACATAATTTTCTAGATCATGAGGAAATTATGGTGAGAGCATTTTAACACTGCATGTATTTAGGCTGGTATACAAAAGTGAGCATTTTTCCTTAGGTGCTTCACATTTTGATAAATTAGGCTTTACCCCCACCTAAACTTACCTGAGGTAAACCAACTGGTTGAAAACCTTGACATTTAAGCATTTATTGAAAATGTAGCAATTTTACTGGTACCTACCTGCAGCAGCTGATTGTCCAGGGACAGGTGACCCATCCAAACATTATTCAGCAGTGTCTGACAGGCTGTTTGGGAGATGAATTTCTTGTTGTTAGATTCAACGGCTAGAAGTACACAAGTGGCAGCCCCCCAATGCTCCAACTCACGGATTAGAAGGTTCTGAGCCTTCTTCTCCTCCACATCATAACACTCATTCAACACAGCTATGGCAAGATTGGAGAATTCTCTAGAAGCATACGCACATTTGACAAATTAATAAATATTTTTTTTTAAATAAATGCTAGCATGCGATTGGCAAAATATCACGGCAAAACATGCAATTCAATTAAATGTGAATTTGATGAATTTAAAGCAATAATAAAATAAGCATTGAATGTACTGTGAATTTTCTTTGAGTTTTTTGGCTAACTCAGTGTCGTCTGTCTGTCTAGAGAGTGAGTTCAACATCCCACTGGCCACGAGAGCTGCTGCTGTAGCATCCTATGATGAAAATGTAATAATTGATGAATCAGAAACAGGATTTCAATATTTGTAAAACAACATTACAAATGCAACTTGAATACTGAATGAAACTAATATTCTCCCAATCAGGTATCCAACAAGATATGAGGCACACAAAAAATCTATAACATTTACAACCAGGAGGCAGTTTTCTGTCAACTGCTAACTTGCACAATAAAGGAAAAACTATACACTTATAGCTACATGTACCATTTGGAAGGGTAGATCAGAAATGTGACAGTCGTGATCGATTTACAATATTTACAATGAGATAAGGAAAATTATCATTCTTTATTCTAAATTCAAATTTTAATAAAAATTTGCCATTAATGATAGAAATTTCAAATTGATGCAAATGGATGGTACCTTTCCTCCTTTCCATAAAATTTTGGCCATTTCCTGTCGGTTGAGTAAAACTGCCCAAAGAAATAGTTCCTGGAAAGGGTTGTCAAAATCTGGGACTTGATATTCATCTGATGTCAAAAGTTCATTTTCCACTGTCTCTAAAAAAAATTAAAAAACAGAAAAATTAACTTTTGAAGCTTTTTTTAATTTGTTTGTCAAGCAATTTTCATGCAACTCAATTAAAGCTTCTAGTTTGCATTTCTAAGTACTATTTAAGGCAGTTCGCCTGTAAAACTAACTTCAACTCAAACTGAATGTGCTTAGATAATAAAAAACTTAAACCAAATATTAAAGTTTAAGTAATGAATAATATATTTAATATAAAGTCACAAAATTTTTGCAAGATTTAGTTTTCTTACTTAATACTGAAAACCAATGCATCCAAAAATTCTATTCCCACTAATAAGCAAAAAAAATGCAATAACAAAAATTGGCCCCCAAAATTTAAATGATTCCACAGTATTTCTAAAGAAAAAAATAATGGCTAAAAATGTAGAAAATACTCATCTAGTATATTAAAAATTAATTTGAATATGATACATGAATAAATTTTGTACTTGAATTCATTAGATAATCATGATTAATTACCATCATTTATTTTCAGTTGTCTTTCAAAAAATCTCTCTCTCTCTCTCTCTCTCTCTCTCCACACATTGAGTACCTTGTTTTTGTCCTGTTGCCATGGACAGTATTCCCTTCTTGATTCCTGGCATCCCCATACACTTGGCCGACACCCCGTCCAGTAGGTATTCCACATCTAGATCCCTGACCTTGGGGTCAAGCAGGTACCAGGGTGTGTAGAAATCCCCAATCAGATCCTGGATCAGGCAACCAACATCCACCAAGGAAATATACTTTTCCTGAATAAAGAAATCAGCAGATTTTGGGTATTGTGCTATTATGATTAAAAACCTCTCTATCATATAGCCTCATGAGTAAGATTAATCCTATCTTATGGAGTCATTCCAAAATTGGAAAAAAAAACTTCACTTCATATTTGTGTGCTATATGTGTAATATTTCAATATATCAAGAAGTTTTGATCAATCTTCTGCGTTCATTTGAGAAATATTGGTAAGAGTAGCTTTATTTAAAAAACAAACCTTATCTGCACATTTAAATATGTGTAAGTCTTATTATAAAATAAAATATAATATAATTGTTATTCATATGAATTCACGAGTTTCACTTACATTTCCATTTTTTCGGCGAATTTTGTCCAGGAGCTGATAGAGCTGGGTATTCTTGTTTATCTGAAATAAAGAAAAGTAGTAAGGTTGTGATAAATAGCATTCCATATCATGAATTGGTCAATTGGTTACAGATTTAAGTCAACATAATCATACTGATAACAGCCATGATCAAACTGAAAGATTTCATTCCTATATGTTAAAGAATTTCAAAAGATTATCTAATTTAAAATACTACTATAGGTATCAGTAAAAAATTTTTTATATGAATCATCTAAAATTTGAACATAAGAAATTCAGTTAAAAGAAATGCCATCATAACAAAAAGCACATTAACACACCTTAATAAAGAAGCTAGATGAGTAGTTCAAATCCATTTTAAAGCGTGCCCTTTGGGCTTTATTGGATTTGAATCACACCCTAACCAAAATTATCACATCATTAATACTCAAAGAATGATCCCTTATACCTAAAAACAAAAATTACATCTTTCCATACCCAACAATTATCGTAATAAAGGTTGTGATTGCATTTACTATAGTCTGCATCAACACCAAATCACAAAATGATTATTAGTGATTTTGTACTCAACCATCAAATCCCTGTAGCATCAATGCCAAAATAATTCATAAAACTGTACAGATTTTTCAAGTAAAACATTATAGTCTAACACTGTTGATGTATAATTCTTCCTTTTTTTACCACAGCAATATAAGCATGTGGATCGAGCAACATCTGCTCAGGACCAGGGAATTTTTTAAAGGTTTTGCTTCATACTCTCACACAAACTTAACTTAAAAAATACCCCAATGGCATGTCTTTCACCAGCTTTTTTAACTCTTTCAAAATACAAATGCATTAAATTTCCTTGTTTATATATCTGTTGTGTGTTAATTTTAAACTTCCACACACAATTTTAGATATATATATATCACTCAACAATCAGTTACATGTGAGGATATACAGCTACAAACCAAAAAATGCTTAAATCTTTCTCATTTCTTTGTTTATGAAAAGTTTAATGTAGAAGAATGTAAAATTTGTTACTGCAAACAAACTTTAATTAATTCCCAAAAAAGTTTTTTGCAAAGATGGAGGAGCCATTTGAAAAACTGTTTCGTCATTACGTTGTATCTGTGAGATATGCATTCAAGATGAAAGAGGCTAGTACAGGCTACTAGCAGCTAAGTCTTGAATCTTGGGTCAAAATCTGAGATTTCCGTTTTTACATGTCCCATTTAACTGGCATCACACAACTGGTTTATAAAAACCAGTTTTAACCAGATCACATTAAAAAAAACTGCAGATCGAGGTACAGTATTTAGGGGGTTTTTTGTGAATGAAAACATGTTTTGTTTTTTTCTAATTTGACTAGGTGATGCAAAAAAAGGATGTATTAGTACCCAAGCAAACAATAGTAAATGTTGTGACAGCATATAGTTCACATAAATCTAACCTCTTGCATCATATTACTTGATGAGTCATATAAGTCTCTCTGAAATTAAAGAAATTTATAATATGTATATAACCGTGACCCCGATTCAAAATCTGCTTAAGCAGACTGCATTATCTCAAACAAAGCTAACTCGGCTGAGAGATACCAATGCAATCAACAGATATTAAAATTTCACAATATTCGACAGGATTCATGCGTGTAATATATTGTTGTGTTGTCTCTCATTGGTAGAATTTTTTTAATTGGCTTACCTGGTCAGATATTATTCAAACTATTTCTACATCATTTAGGAATTTTACTGATTAAGTACAAAGCATGTCAATGTCTAAAAGATTTATTATGAGTTATCTACAGTTTCTTTAATAAAGAATCTTTTCTTTTCTTTTTTTCTTTTTATTTCAACATGACCACCATATGCTTAAGTGCAATTTTAATCATGATATTGTTTTACAAATATGTCACTTTATTGGGTTTTTTCTTCTTTAAAAAAAAAAGGACCATGAAATAGTTTTATTTTGAACAGTTCCAAAATTGTCTGACCAGATGAGCCAATTACAAAATTCTACCAATATGACAAATAAAACTCATGTGAACAACATGTTACAATCATGGGTAGGTGAAGAAATAGAGCACAATCTTGTCTCAACCAATTCTTCAAATACAGTCAAACCTCGTTATCTCGAAACTATGGGACTGGTTAAAAACTTTGAGATATCCAATTATTCAAGATATCAAGGGTAAATCACTTAAAAGTATAGGTAGTTGGGACTAAAAAATCAATTTGACTTATCCATTGTTTTCGAGATATCGGTGTTTGAGATAACGAAGTTCAACTGTAACTAATGTGATGGAACATATACAAATAAACAGTGAAACGCATTTGTTCCATCATCTTTAAATGGTCGACTCACATGGTTGTAGAGCTTCAGTAGCCTTTTCTTGGTGAGGAAATCTTTGAGGTTAACCCCATTATCCATCAACAGTTCCACAAACGTGACTCGATTCAAAATCAGGGCAGACTGCATTATCTCAAACAGCATACTTGGCTGAAAGATATCCAATCAAACGATGTTAAAATTTCACAAAATTTAAAAAGATGAATGCATGGTTGACTTGATTGAATTATTATACTGTAATAAATTATGCAATTTTATTTCTCTTGTTCTACATTTGTAACATTTAATTTTGCTCCGTTTGCATTTAATAACATTAACCTTTTTGCACTCACCATGCTCCAAACTACTTGTACTCTAGCTGTGTTTTAATTAGTATCATTTTAAAGATTTAATATATCATCATTCAGTTGCTTTTTACTTTGTTGTATTCCCCCTACCTTCATGAACTTTTTCGTCCTTAAATTTGACCATCTGGTTTTTGTGGGACAGCACATTCAAACTTTAATTTTAACATGCCAATAACAATAATACATCTTCTACTAGGAAGTCTTATCTTCTTGCAAGATCAAGTTATTACATGACAATGTACATAACATTTCTCTATTTGGAGGGGGATATGAGGCCCATATTGATGCTATGGAAAATGTTACATTGTTAAAATAAATTAAAATTTACAAAGTTTTTTTTAGTCTTTCAAAGAGTACAATGAATATGAAAAAAAAATTAATTTCCATATCATATATAACATGTGCAATAATCTCCAAATACATTGTAAAAGATGCAAATTTGTTTTTATTAACACTTCATATGTTAGTTTATTAATAATATGGCCTCATGTAGATGAAATGTAAATTATAACTATAAAATCCATGCATGCTAATTAAGGCTCCATTAAATGATATTTCATATTTTCCAAACCATTGAAAAAAAAAAATCCTAAGAGTGTATTAGAAGATTAAAATCAGCAAAAAAAATATCCAGTAAGATATGGAATATTTTATAATGTAAAACACTCATATTTGTATGTATATATAGTGTATTGGTATGTAGAAGGTGTTTCAGCAAACTAACCTCTTTCGATATAATCTGTTTATGGTACAGTAAAATCAAAACGTAATGTCAAACATGGCTTTGGCTATATAATTTCTTAATATTCATAATTTAACTTAACATAAAGTAATATAAAAATTTAAACAACATTGTCATATCAGATATTACAATTTGAAGCATAAGAATTGTTTTAACTATAAGAATCACTGAATTCAATGAAAAACTGTAAAAAACAAACAATGCGATATGGCAGTCGATCATCCAACTTTTTTTTACCGTTCAAATAAATATGTATACCAAATTAGATTGACTTTTAAACATTTCATGAATTAAAAATATTATAGATATATTAAAATGCTGCACTGTTACTTTTCAAAGGTTTAAGAAATGAATATAAATACAAACATATACAATGTATATGCTTTGATATGCAAAAAAAAACTAGAAAGATTTTAGTAGCTGTAAATTGTTTGACACGTACCATAAAATAATAAATTGTGATGAATTTATGTAAAGATTTGCTTTTATGTATGTATAGTAATGCATGTGAAGTTTGATTAAGAGCAAAGGTTGCATTATAATTCTTTGATGGCTGTACTCTCAGCTATATAGAATGAAAATAACATCAACAACAAAACAATTTGAAAGTTGAATTTGATTTCGAAGATAGGTTCATGTGGATAAGATGCAAAAGCAAATTAAATTTAAAGCATTTTTGCAGCATGATCGAACTGAGTTCCAACATCCAACCAAAATATCTGCAGTTTCTGTTTGCCATCAGACAGCATATGCAAGATTATAAATGGGAACATGTGTTCTACTACACTGGCACACCAGGGGCAGGGGATCGAAAAAGCATTATCATTAGGAAGTCAAAGAAATATACCATTTTTTTAAATTTCAGCCAATTAAATTGCCAAATTTGTTTAACAGATGAACAGCCTTATAATATGCTCTGGTAGATATCTGTAAGACTTAGAATTGAAAGAAATTTATAACTAAAGGCTCCAGCTCTGTTATTTTATTTTCAAAAGTCCAGGATATTTGGACTTTAATGTCTGAATAAAATTATTTTTCAAACTAATGTCTAATAATATAGGAAAGTACAGACCATAATTGATAATTTAAAAAAAAAAATCAAAGGTAGTAGGAAGGAAAAAATGAGTGACAAGAAAGAGCAAAGCAGTTCAACACTTTGAATAAGTATTACAAGTTGATTCATCAGCAAAATCACTTAATTTTTTCATCTAGCAACAATATGCTTGTAATATAACAATGTTGCATTCTTTTACTAATCATGAATTACATTTATACATTTGGAATTTAAGTTTTACTACATGTACTTAGATTATAGTCCACGGAACAATAATGTAACCAACATTAACAACCTATTGTATTGTGACTTTAACCTTTTTTGTCATTATTACTCCTACTGTACATGTGATCCTTGACTGTGTTCGTGTACATTTGTATATACTGATTTTGAACCTCAAATACCAGTGAACTGGCCTTGAGTGAATAAAGAATTGAAATGAATTGAATTGTATCAATCAATTGCATCAATCACTCAAAACATGTATATCTGATGCATTATTGATAATTGCTGAGTAGAACTTATCGTTTATAATTACATGTACTATTAAATGTAATAGCAAGTACTTTAACATAATTCTGAATGAATCTACACAGTTCTAGCATTGTTCTAGGAAATCTAAGCATTAGTTTTCACACTTCTTAAATCTAAATCATACCACATCTTTGTTTCTGTGCCGATTAACACCCTCCTTATACTGAAAACATAGTTCTACTGTAATAGCTTAACAAACCTATATATAGATAAGAGAAACATCAAAGGTTCAACTTTGAGTCTTCCACTTCTCAAACATTGATTTACAACTGTTCCAGTAAGGGTCATGTAGGAGCAACTTTTCAATATTGGCAAAAACTAAATGTTCATTCATTCTTAGTTAGCAGTAGGGACAGATTTAAAATTGTTTTTGTCATCATACTTATGCTGTCTATGTAAAAGAATCAAAGTCCATGAAACTAAGGAAAATTTGCATAGTTAAAGATTTATGAATATTCAGATAATTCTGGTTAGTAGCTTAGTATCTTATTTATTTATTTAAACAAAAACATAGGAAAGACCACACAAACATTCCATGGAAAATTGGAAGATATGAGAGATTATAAAACATAATATCATATGTATGACTGATGTATGCTGTAAAAGTAGTTATTTACACAATTATGAATTTTCTATGGTCAAACAATATGCATGGGTGTTTAATACGCGGACACGTGATTCATTACTCTAAAGTTTTGAATTTTTTACCATACCCGTGGGGGTATTTTACACGGTTTAAGCTTACTGTATAACTAATGTAAATTTCCACACCCCTAAATAACCACTTTTACAGTAGCTATAAGTTTGATATTTTATGAGATTAATGTAAGAGGGTTAAAATGTTCACATCTACTCAAGGGCATTCTCATGTGATCTCAGCAGGGATGAATTTTGTGTTTAAGTAGCATAATGAGAACATCTAATAATAAATTCAACTGTTAATTGTTACAGGTTATGTTATTTCATGCTTCAAATGAGCTCAACAAGCTCAAACATTTTGTAAGTCAGACATTATTGATAAAAACTTGATCAACTCTTTACCTGAATGAAGCGATCGTCTGTAAAGATCTCACTTTTGGCAATGTCTATTCTGTTCCATGCTAAAGCCAACTTTAACTGGTCAAAAATTTGATCCTTGTTAGCTGCGAGATAAAAGGAGAGTGCTTGTTTTAAATACATGCATATCAAAAAATGCTGAAACAATTAAAGAGACTGCAAAACCAAAGACAAAGTTTAACCATGCAGCACTCTCAATAACACATAAAAATATGTCAATGATAGAATACAGCACATCTGTGCAATGTGATAATTTATATGTTTTAACACAATATTTCATTATCTTCTTTTCTTTTTTTTCAAAATTCACTTCCAAACTCAAATAAATAGAGCTTAAAATTTTCTTGAAATATGTTCAACAGACACAAATAAAGACTATAGAATGCATACAATACTTTCATTGTCTTCCCTTGACCTTTGGAGGCTTCTACCTCTGATCTCACATTGACCACAAGGCCATAAATCTTAGAAAGACTTACTTTTGATCTCAGTTTAACTTTAAGCAGAGGAATCAACATGATCAATGTGAAAAGTGGGACCAAAATCAAAAGAGTCACTCACCAAGAGTGAGCTTGTCTCAAATTTTATGGCATTGGAGCTACATTTGTAGTTCACAAATGTATTTTTGACAACTTATGATTCTCATGATGACTCACCTCTTAGTAATGCCTGCAGGATGGCCCTGTCTATATCCTTGGATGACCCCCTACCTCCAATACTGAATTCAAACACTGTCACAAGGTCACGGTTTTTCAAGGTCTCTTTCACCATCTCACAATGTCTCACAAGATTCTTCTTTCCAAAATTCTCTTCCACCTGATTTCGAATTTCTGCTTCCACTGAGGCATCAAATATTGTCTGTGTTCTGTCAAAAAGAACATTGAAGAGGTTGATTTACACTTGGCCAACATTCTGATTTTTTTCAATTCCAACCTGCCCATCTTTCTTACTGTTGAAAATTGTGATTTTCAAACCTGTCAGTTATTTCTAGTATTAATTAGACTAATTGCTTAGCTCAACAAGTTCAAGTTTAGTTTATTAACTTTATGGTTCAAGAAGAACATTAATTTACGAAGTATACAGAATAAAAATAAATGCTAATTGTCAGAAGTATACAAACATGGTCATACAGGAAAATGGTAGTAAAAATAGTTGTTTAACAGAAATAGCATGGGACTTAATTTCACATGTTCATAAGAAAGTAATGATAACTGCATGCATATCTTAGAATTCCAATTTACTAACATCTTTTTAGTTTTTCCCTCTTGATCTGTTGCACCTATTTCTTCTCCTATGGAATTTTGATATGCATATGCCAATATGTCTGCTGCTCTTCCAGATCCCTAAAAGGAAAGGTTATAGAAATGCACAGTCATTAAGTCTAGCACCAATGAACTACATGCATTCAATAAACATCATCTTGCCAACTGTAGATTTGAAACTTTAGAATTAACTGTCAATCCTTTGCAGGAACATTATTTGCACATTTTAATTTATAACTTAAGGGAGCAATATTGTGCACAGTGACATTGGGATTGTTATTGAGAACTTTAACTGCACTATGACTATAGGTGTGTTATAGGACACTTTGCAACTGTACTACAACTGTATATGTGTGATAATGGCCACTTTACCTGCACTATGACTATGGGAGTTTTATTTGATATTTTACCCCCACTATGACTATGGGAGTTTTGTTTGATATTTTACTGCACTATGACTATGGGAGTTTTATTTGATATTTTACCTGCACTATGACTATGGGAGTTTTGTTTGATATCTTACCTGCACTATGACTATTGGAGTTTTATTTAATATTTTACCTGCACTATGACTATGGGAGTTTTATTTGATATTTTACTGCACTATGACTATCATAATGGGAGTTTTATTTGATATTTTACTTAACTAGTACTATGTAAGTTTTATTTGATATTTTACCTGCACTATGACTATGGGAGTTTTATTTGATATTTTACCTGCACTATGGTTGTTATTAGACAATTTACCTGCACTATGACTATGGGAGTGTTATTGGCCACAGCTTGGTGGGCTGTCTCCAGCGTTCCTGGTCCCCCCTCCAAAACTAAGAGCACCACAGGGACATACACCGAGGCGTCTACAGATAAAAGACAAATCCATTACATAAAGAAGCATTCTTTGTCATTTATATGACATTTTCAAAAATTACAATAAGAAATTTCTTTTTACTGGACATCCAAACACATTTTGATTACCGTATTTTTCGGGGCATAGGCAGGTATTTTTTCCTCCGATGAGCGAGCCCCGGCCTATCCCCCGGGATGGGCTATTCTTAGACTCAAAGTTAAGAAAATTTAACAGTAAAATATAAAATCCACTGTTTTTATCCGTTGCACTGTTGTAGCAGTTTATGATGAGGGTTGGGTTTTTTCATCTGTTTGAACTATTGTTCGATAGTTGTCCAGTTGATAATTTTTGTAATGTCATCGTGAGTAATAAAATGTACAGTACTGTACAAGGTATTTCTTTACAATCCCAATCAAAAGAATTTTTTCCCACGTTCGTGTATGAACCCAGCTGGAAACTATTATTGCGTAGTAAAAAAGAAAACGAAACCGAGTAGAATGTAATATGACGGAATTTTGGTGAATTCTTCATGTCTGCGTTCGCAGGAATCACTGGTCTTGGGTGTAGAATAAATCAAATGCTACGTGTTTTTACAATTAATTTTCTGTTGGATGAAATAACGGTATTCTGGTGTCGTGTGTATAGACAAAGGTGTGAAACCCGTGACTAAAACACAGCCTGGGGGCACGTAGTCTAGTGAACACCGTTTTACTTCATTGCATTAACTGTGTTTTTAACATTACTTCTCTGCATAACGACAAGTCACTATTTAATTAATTAATGGAAAGAACACAAATGTTCGGTATTTCGTTTTCTCATTCATAGCGATTACGGGGGATAACTCTATTTGAATATGAAACCACATGTTGAGCTAATGGACGCCATACCCTGTATTTACAAGTAGCTTTCAAAGTATAACTTGATTAAATGAGATTTAGCAATAAGCTATGTAAAATTACGATACACAACGATACACCTACGAATACGGAAGAGACCAAACAGCCACAAAACACAGATTAATTTTTAAAAATTGCTTGAAATATATATGTTAAGCAAATTTAATAACTTTAATTACTCTTTTGACTTTCTACATTGATATTCTGAAAGTATATACTTAATACGGTGACTTTCTTAATCAGCGGTCATACTTTCACTATAGTAATCATCGATTGAAAATCGGTTTTCCCCCAATTAGGCTAGTCTAAGGATTTTTCTTGAATTTTGTCTAAAAATTAGCAATTCGGCCTATGCCCCACATCGACATATGCCCCGAAAAATACGGAAATCACTTGGGATAAATCAATTGTTTACGTTCTTACTATATGAATTCTGAAATGTTTTGTGAAATAAAAAAAAAATTGATTTTTATTAATTAATGTTACACAAACAAACAATTCAACCAATGTTTCATAAAAAGATATATTTTATAACATTTTATTTATCTTTCATAGTTCACTCACTTTTCCCAGTGTTGGTTTTCATGTTAGCAATAGAATTTTCCATCCAAGCTCGGAATGGGATCTCCACTCCAAACTGGTGCTGTGTCCCATTGTCCACCAGTACAAAGTGAGTGTGGTTTGGGTCCAAAAAGCTTTCCTTTGGTCTTTGTTTCTTTCCAAGTCTGTAAGAAGCTGGCCACTTTCCCCGACACTGACGAAATAAAAGTTATCAATTTATATACCAATCATTCATGAATGAGACATTTTAAAGTGATATAAATAACACTTAATTAAGTTTTCTGATAAATTGGGATTATGTGGCCTTGAGAAAGTGAGAATCCGCATGCGATTTAATATCTTCAGTATACAGGTAAATATGTTACTTCGTTCCCATGAACTTATTTCCACTGCTTACAGATATGACTTACATGTAATATTGTTTAGTTTTGATCTTAAGAATTTAGAAATTAATATCATGATAGAATGCTGGATAGAATTTTACATTTCTTGTTTGAAAAAATATCTTAAATGGTGCACAGATGACTTGTAACTTTGAAATAAATTTACTGGCCTATAAAAAAGCACAAAACAATTAACAGGATTGGATGAATGGAAAAACTGTTAAAACTGAACGATAAACCTAATTGCACTAACGCACTATATGATAAGGTTAACACACGATAGAACAATAAACATGCATGTTACAATAGGATTGATACCTGATATGATGGGATAGGACTGTAAAAAATAACTTTGCTGGTACTATACCTCAGAATCTGTAAGATCCTCTTTGTTTTGTATACAGCCCCATGTGGCGACCCCGATGACGATGATTGGATTAGTGGAGGCAGACACCAGTCCGTAGTCCCTGACCGCCTCACCCACATGCTTCATCACTCCAGCATTGGTCCCGCCGGTAATAATCCAGGCTCCTAAAGGTACAACGTCAAGACAATCATTTACACCCAGTATTGTTCTAATACTAATACTAATACTAAATACTCTTTTTTTTTAGAGAACAAACAAGATAAAAAAAAACCAAAATCAACCCTTACAAACAACACTATTTTTAAAGGGCATGCAAATAAAAAATTCAACAAAGAAACATTCAAGTATGAAAAATATGAGAAATTCTGAAACCAACAAGTTTTAGAGCATGATTTACTGTAGGGTATGTTTCTGAAGGTCCATTTTTCTTTAGATTTTTGTGCAAGTTTTTAGACACAGGGATATATCAAGTTCCAACCACTTTTTAAATAAGATATTCAGACACACAGCATTATGACTTCACACTGATTTGAATTTGATTTTCATTATTAAATTAATAAATGTGAATTCAAATTAATATAGAAAATCCAAGAATTACAAGCAGCCATTTCTTTAAACATTTATTTCAGAAAATTCAACATACATTTTGTTCTTTGAAGCATTATATATTCTTTGAAGCATTATATATATAACAAGAGGCCCATGGGCCACATCGCTCACCTGAACAGCAGTTCCTTGTAACATTACATTTCGTAGCATATGCTTTTTCTATTTTAAACATAGAACCCCTTTCTGGGGACCCAGTATTGGTCCAAGGTTTATGGTTGGCTTAAACAACATAAATAGTAACATAGGAATGAAAATGTGTAGCACTGTGGTGGGACCGCACGTACACAGCCTGAAAAACTGAACGTAGAAGAGTTCCACTTCAAGAGGAATAACTCTCAGACTGTAAAGAACATCAACAAAGATAACTCTTGGTTCCACTACATTAGAGTTTACACAATTTAAGGATCCTTGCATAGTAATCTCACAAACTGTAGCATTATAGTTCTCGAGAAAAACTTTTTAAAAACATTTTCAATATATCTTTTTCTATGTTAAACTTTGAACCCCTCTTGGGGCCACAGTATTAGTCCAGTGCTAAAGTTTTAATTATTTGGAATCTACATTATTTAAGGATGCTTGCATAGTAATCTCACAAGCTGGAGCATTATAGTTCCCTAGAAAAAGATTTTTCTACATTTTCCCTCAATACTTCTATGCTAAACTTTGAACACCTCTTGGGGCCCCAGTATTAGATTGAGGTCACGGCTTTTATAATTTCAAATCTACACTATTTGAGATGCTTACGTAGTTATCTGACAAATTGATGCATTAGTTCTCGAAAAGAAGATTTTTAAACATTTTCCATATATACCGGTACTTCTACATTTAACTTTAAACCCATCTTGGGTCCCCAGTATTCGTCCAGGGGTCACTATTTTAAAACTGTCGAACCTTCATTATTAAGGTTGTATGCATGATAGTAATATCACAAATTGAGGCATTGTAGTTCTCGAGAGGAAGATTTTTTAACATGTTACCTTTATATTTCTATAATAAACACTGACCCCCTCTTGGGGCCCCAGTATTGGTCTGGGGGTCACGATTTTACCAATTAGGAATCTACATAAGCGAAGGATGCATGCATAGAAATTCCACAAACTATAACATTGTAGTTCTTGAGAAGAAAATTTTTAACCTTTTCCTTTATGTTTTTTAAAATGTTTAAATTTTGAACCCCTCTTGGTGCCCATCAATTGTCCGGGGGTTACGATTTTTACAAATTCTAATCTACATTATTTAAGGATGTACATGTATGCATAGTAATATCCCAAACAGTTGCATTATAGTTCTTAAGAAGAAGAACATTAAAACATTTTCCTATATAATTATGTTAAAATCTAAACCCCTCCTGGGGCCCCACTTTTGTTCGGGGGTCACGATTTTTACAATTTAGAATTTTCACTATATATACAAGCTTTTGTGTAAATATTGGCATTTCTGGTGCAGTGGTTCTTGAGAAGAAGATTTTTTAACATTTTCCTATGCATTTCTATGTTTAACTTTGAACCCCGCCTGGGGCCCCAGTTTTGGTCCAAGGTCACGATTATTACAATTTAGAATCTTCACTATATATACAAGCTTTTGTGTAAAAATTGGCATTTCTGGTGCAGTGGTTCTTGAGAAGAAGATTTTTAAAGACATGCACCCTATACTCACTGTTTCGCAATTATCTCCCTTTTGAAAAGGGCTGTGCCCTTTATTTTGACAATTTATAATCCCCTTTCCATAAGGATGCTTTGTACCAAATTTTGTTAAATTTGGCCCAGTGGTTTTTGGACGGACGGACGACGGACAAGGGGTGATCAGAAAAGCTCACTTGAACCTTCGGTTCAGGTGAGCTAAAAATGTCTGGGGATTTAAATTCAACATGCAATGAAAGAGCACATGTCATTTCTTAATCAGTGGTAAGAATATATGTGCAGTCATTCAATATTCAGCTCATCAAACCTTAATTAAGTATAACTTGTCAGATTACTGCACATACATGCCTGAATATAATGTAAGCACCTTATTTAATGTTATGACATGGATTTGGTCAGAGATATTACATTGAGATATGTTTGTCAAGTACATGTCTAATCTTCCTTATGAAATCTATAGGAATTTTCTTTCTCCATATAGATTTTTTCCCCCATGATTCTTCTATTTCTTCAAATTCTTATTTAAGATTTAACAAACACAATAGCAGAATGCAAAGAAGAAGAAAATTAATATATCTAGCTTTCATCATGTAAACTTAGCCGAATGCAAAAATCAATTTTGCAACATTTGAACATTGCTAACTCGATCCACACAGGACACACATAAAAGCAAACAGAACATTAATTATATATAACTAAGCTGTAAATACAGTTTTATTTGGTATTTTCATATTGCAAATCATGCAGTGAGGCATACAGTTTAAACACAACACTGACTCATAATTGGCTCATTTAATCTTATTGTGCTTACGCTATCATCTTCAACTGACCTGTACTGCGGGCTACTTTCATAAGGCCACGCCTGAACTCCTCCTTGAGTTTCTGTTTCATGGTGAAGTTTTTGGCACCCCCCGTCACAGAGATGAGTAGGTTGGGTTTCTCTAGCCCCCATACATCCATCATCAGTTCCATCATATCCTTCATCTTTGTATCCACATCCACACGAACATACTTTCAACAAAAATAACGCATCATCATTGAAAGCCAGATAATTCATTTTTCTTTAACTGAATTATCACTTTTTTTTGCATGCAAAATCCAATTAATGATATAATAATTAAACTTTCACTATTTTGCAGTCTGAGGGTTTTAAAGATTATGTTTAATTAATTATGACAAAACTTGATCAAAGGTTTCCAGGCATGATTTATGCATTGAATTACCCCACATAACAGACAAGAGGACAATCAAGTGTCAACAAATTTTGAACAATGTTGAATTGAGAAATAACATTTTCAGAAACTTTCAATTACTTCCAACATTTCAGATATATAAATTATCCCTATAATTTACAAATGTCTTAAAACAACAAAAATTCTTTCAAGTTACAGGTAATTAAATGAAATTTTGTCATTTTTCATATTTAAAGGGAACTTACATTTCTTTCATTCTCTCCAAACCCCAAGAACTCCACAGTACCAAATGCATTAGTTCTGGTGGCCTTTGTATGGGTGTCCACTTTCCAGTCCTCCATCCCAGAGGTGCCGGAGGACAAGGACTGGCCATGGGTGGACCTGGGGTAGCCACACCTACAGATGGGTTCTGCCTCCGACTGGATACTGCAAAACAGAAAAGATTTGTTATTGGTGACCAGATCGGCAGACAAATCGTCAAATTAAACTTACCAGGGAAATCCTGTTATTGTTAATACACTGTAGTTGTTAATTTATTTTACTAGATTGAAAAATCAAAATTCAAATCTTAACAAGGAAATCCTTTGGTGCAGTGATTTTGTAAATTTAATGTACATACAGTATGCAACTTGGTTCAGAATGGAAAACAAGTCATCACAACTCAACAAGCAAATTCTACAGAGCAATAATACTGTAAATGTGCATAAATAAGTGCACTCAAATTTGAGCACAATTTTCCTCTTCATCTAATTAACGTCATGATCATATATTAGCCCACTCAGCAACAAGCATAAGGGTTTAAATCGTATGTTAGGGGAATGTGCTTTAATTAGCCAAGAAGTGCAGCAAGTGCAACAGGCACCAAAGTATGATTACTGCTAAATTAAGTATGCATGTTTACAGCAATAGGCACTTAATAATGAATGCAAGTGTTTTTTAAAAACTCTGATTAATTATCCATTCCATTAAATTGCAAACTTTGATAGAAAAATACAAGGGGAATAAATTAATTTTTTTTCTATCATTCTCTAAATAAATGGTTCTTGTTGATTTTGTTCAAACTTCTAAAAATTCTTAATAATTACCCATTCTTCTTGTACAAGTATTTCACTTGCTAATTTTTTTAACCACAATAATGAAAATAATAAAAATGCATATTTATCAATGCAAATATAATGTTGATTATCATCTATTTATATATTTTACTCATTGGACACGAAACTAGCAATCCATAAGAGTAAATGTGGGTTTTTTCCATTCCCAGATAATAAGAATCAAATTGAACAACTGATAAAGGCAGTGGGATTTTTTTTCAGTTCTATGATAAATCAAAATACATGTATAACAAATGGCACAGTTATTGCATGGTCTAGAAAAACAGTGTGCAGTAGTTTTAGCTTCAATTTTAATATAATTAGAACTATAACTTGGATGGTTATATTTCATTGATAATCAACAGTATTTGAGCGAATTCAGTTGATGTTTTAGTTAATGCCAATGTAGGATAAAGTCGTAATTTCTGAATGTTAATTGTTTAATATACACAAATCCATGGTGAACCATTCATATGAACATAAAAATATACTTAATACAAATACAATGTATATTTCTTGGAATCAAAATATTAGTTCTTTTATATTTTAATATTTAAAAAAAAATATTTATCATTTGTACGTATCATACGGTCAACATTTTTGATGCCCCCCACCACAACCAGCATAATCAAAGTAGATCAAATTTTCATGTTTGTTTTCATGTTAACAGGGCTTGGAATGGGAGATAAATGTTGCCTACCCCCAGGGCAAAACACATGACTAAAGTTTAGTACATGTACTTATTTCTCAACAATATATTAGATTGCCATTCAAGAGCTTGAAAATGTTTAGGCTAGATTGCTGAATAAGAGGATAGGCTGAGAAACTAGAGACATTTTTTTTCAATGATTGATCAATTTTTATGCCTAATACTGTTAATTAATGCTCACTTTATTTTATGATTCTTATCAATATAAGGCCAAGGTTTTATTATCAAACAAGTTTTTATATACCAAGCTTAATTGGAAGCCAATTAATTCAGGACATATCTCATTTTTTGCATCAAACTGAGCAACTGATTCATCATAAGATCAATATAGAGGATGAAAAAAAAATGTGCCTTGTAGAAAGAAGCCTTATTTGCAATTCTCTCTATGGCCTTTGGAACACATTAGTAAAATGAAGCTATAAAATCAAAATAAACAATAAGTAAAATCCTTTGAGACTGTTACAGTGAACCATATAGGTAATCCATAATTTAAATGCCCAAGAATTAGAGGAAAATGGTACCATGGCATGGAAAATGTATAGACAAACACATAGATATAAATGTGTATAATATTTGTTTGTATATCAAACAAGAGGCCAAGGGGCCATACAGTCACCTGAGTACTGATTATCAGAATGAAAGTACAATACGAATACTGTAAACCAACTTTTATTCACGCGCTAGAAATTTTTTCGAGATTCGCGAGAGCCTCGTCGTCGTGAATATTTCTCACCACGAACCAGTCTTTATCATAAGGTTTGTTATTACAATACTGGTCTGGATAAAGCTTGATCGCAAAAATTAGTCGTTGAGAACCAGTTTATTGGAAGTAAATCGCGAAATAAAGTCGCCACGAATAAATGTTGCTTTACAGTACTTGTACAATGAAACTCAATTATACATTAAAACCTGTCGAATTCTACTAAATAGTGTTAAATTAATGTTAAATTTTGCCAGATTAAACATTACATCAAGTTAAGAGGACATATAGTGATAACATTTCTAAATCTTCATTGACTGCAGTACATGTGTATCTTGACTTAAGTTAATTAACATATGAAAATTATAATCTTCCTTGCATAAAGATTTCATAAACTATTTACTGAGAAGAAAACTAACTCAACACTTTTGAATAAAAATTTAAACCCAATATTTGCCACTTTCTGAATACAGGCAGTCAATGCAGTTTATTATTTTTCTCCCATATGCAGTTGAACTTGAGCACTGATACCTCGAATACAATGGATATGTTGAAGTGATTTGTAAGTCCTAACCACTTATTTTTCAACTATTTTACCCTCATTATCTTAAATACTCGGATATCTCCAAGTTTTTAAACAGTCCCATCTATTTGGAGATAACAAAGTTTGACTGTATATAAAAATTTTGCCCCTGTGTTCAGAAATTGTTCTTTATCAACTATTAATATATCTTTGATAAATGCCATGTTTGAAAAATGTAAAACATTTCTACTCTAGCTTACTTCAATAAATGTGCAATTTTAAAACCATTGCCTGACGCATACATTCTCATCTTATAAAAAGTTTAAGTAAAATTGGACCACCAACCCCTCATATTTTGGCTCCTCCCTGACCAAATATAGGATCCTGGGGTTATTTTATAAATAAATCTGAAATGTATTCATACATGTATTACTTAGCTGTTATATTATTTTCACAATTGCAGTTACAACCTCAATTTTCTTCAGAGAAACTATTTTCAATTTATGGTTCTTGAGAGGAAGATTTTTATGACACCCCAACCTATTTTCTATCTTTCCTTATTATCTACCCTTTAGAGCAGACCCAGTGGCCATATATTTTTTAAAAATTCTGAAAGACCTCATTCCAAGGGTGCTTTAAGAAAAGTTTGGTTGAATTTGGCCATGGTGTTCTTAAGAAGATAAAATATGAAAAGTTTAAGCAGGCAATGTCAATAACAAAAACAATAATTATGGTTATCGACATTAATGGACAAATCTTTATCAGTAAAGTCCACTTGAGTCTTTGCCCCAGGTGAGCTAAGAATTGAAAGTTTGAAATTCAAAGAACCAATTGCAAATGAGTTAACTTATTCTCTTCGTAACATTTTCAAACTAATAAATTCTGTAAATAATCATTTGAAAATGAGAAAAAAATGAATTGAAGCTTATATAATGTATTTTATTCATAAAGATTAATACCTGCTATTTCAAACGTACTTTACTCAAATATTAACTTTTAAATTATTAATCACAAATTTAAACCAGAGTCTGATAATTTGGAATAAGGATATAATTAGCCTGCCATGTGTGTTCATTTCTTAATGTCAGATGCATTCATTTATGCCAATACCATTGAGATAACATGTCAGTGCATTATAAGTTCAGATTTAATTGAGTCAATAAACATCATTGCAACCAGCTCCAACTTTTACTCATTTCTTAAATGAGGCTGTATGTCTACTTCTCAAAAGCCAATATTGATCTAATCTATAGCTTCATTGTATTATCTTAATTAGCATCCATTTTAATTGCATTTCATGCATAAGCTTAAATCTGCCAGCAATGGAAGTTGTAACTATAGACTCTAGATCACAATTGTAAATGGATAACAAGGTGTAGAGTTGATTATAAGAAATGAAGTCAGTCGGTGTAGGTCTTACCCTGGTAAACCTTTGCCTGGGACTCGTACAGGAGGCAACAAGTCACTAATAATCAAAACACAGGAATATCATGCCAGCTACCAGAGTCATAAACATTCACAATCAAGGAGAAATAATAAAACACTAATAAAAATCAACAAATTATTGGAGTACTGTTACGGAAATGATCACCAATAGTATCTAATAGTATCTATTTTAAGAGAGAGAGAGAGAGAGAGAGACTAGCATACTTAATGGTAACAAATTTTTATCATCCACCAACCAATTTTCTAATAATAAAAAAAATTACACATTAAATAAATGAATTTGTGCAAAAAATATTTTGATTGTGACATTACTACATGTATCACTGTGAATATATTGAGATAAAGAGTGACAGCTGTCAAAAGAGTCAAACGTGAGAGCATGTGTGTCAAATAAAGATGTTTGATAAATCATTATTTGATTAAGATATAATCTTTTCTATTGTAGCCTTACAACTGTATTTATATATCTATGTTAATACTATCATTCTCATATCTCATAAAACTTTACCCTGACAATAGTCTATATTCAAATTATACATTCACACACAATACTATATATATCACACACTGTCATCAAACATTACTCTACGTCAATACATATAGAAATGAAAATCTATATTTTCCAATACACATTAGCTTCTGTGAAGTGAGTATAGTTGATCCTCATGCAATATTTCATTAACTGTATGGTCAAAATCTGTACAAAAGTTTCCACGTTTGTGAGATAATGAACTAAAGCAATTTATTTAAATTTCTATTGATTACAAATTTCAGTAACAGAAAAACGAGACTGATCAAACAGATAAGATTAACAGAATAAAATCATTAAATGTACCAGCAGTATACAACTGGCTGTCAACTAACTTGCGGGGGAGGGGTGCACTGAATGGTGTAATGAAGTTCAACCGCAGATGTATTAAATGATAAGGTTATTTAAAAGTACACTTTCTAGAATTAACAAAATATGTTACGCATTTACGCAAACTACGTCATAGCCTTCCCTTGTTTTGGAGTAACGCGCATCATCGAGACTTTAATACATTTTGAGAATTGAATCTATTTTAGGCTTTGTTAAGTATCAAAAATAGATTATTTGCACGAAATGAATGGATCTTAAAGACAAATATCTATAAAGTGGCATCCTATCGATATCTGTGACCCAATAGCTGTAATAGAATCATTTAGTCTGCTTTTATAGCTTATATGGACGCTTTGTTGTAATCAAAATAAAATCCCCTAAAATATAACTTCCCAGTTTCTTCAATCTCAAAGAGAATGTCTTTAGAAAAAGCTTGTTTACCTATTGACGTTGGTTGGCTTCTCCACAAACTTCGTACAGACTCTCATTTTGATGTTGTCCCTGATCCATCTTTGTTGGTACGTCATTGTCTCCTGTATGACAAAAAGTATTGCTCATCATCAGACCAAAATTTAGTCATAAATGGTTACTAAATATAGGGAAATATTCACCCCTGTTTTATTTTCACCCCTTTTGCCCTCGTCGTCAGTGGGCGAATTTAAGACATTCCAATGTCTCAATTACTGTAAACGTACGTAGTACATTTGGCTGTGTATTCTACTTAGCGCTTTTGGCAGAATGTGGCTTCCGCTAAATCAAGTACATTGCAAAATGCCATGTATATATGTATTAGAATAATCACATTCAGGAATACGCTAATTCAAACCCAAGCCAACTTGTTCAAAAATTAATTTCTGCCAAATATTGTACACACCAAATATGATACATTTACAGTAATTTCTCTAAGAACAACTTTATCTGGGCGAATTCAAGATGGGGCGAAACCGTTTGCAAGTGAAAAAGGCGAAAATAACACAGGGTGAAAATAACCCTGTATACAGTATTTCATTAATATTTGTATATTAGTGGATATTTTCTATTGAAAACATGTTTTACAATACATGGTATTTACCAAAAACATCAATGCTTTTCAAACTTTTAACACTGAGCAATAATAGAAAAGCAGGGGATATTCTTTATAGTTGATATACCTTGCTATCAAACTAAGTTGGGGTTGATAACATAAAGAATCAGTGAATGTACCGGTACATGTATGTTGATGCATATGACCGGGTAATGACCCTATATGTGTTAATTGATTTACAGCTGCAGTTTCTTTGCAATTTTTTTAATAATAATACAATTACCATGATTATATTATATTTTGCCGCTGGCTGAGGTTTGCAAAAGTTATTTATGATGGCATTGTGTATCTTATCACTAGCTGCTATGATTTAGTTTAATTCATAATATGAAATGTACACTCTATAAAGTAAACAAAAGTTCTCATTCTACCATTGGTATGGTCACAGTTATATATGGCTGAGAGATTGCAAAAGTTAAAAAAAATGTGTAATTTTTAATTCAATTGTTCTAGCTGATCTAGTTCTATCATTTTGCCACATCATCATAGCTTTGGCCATGCTCAAATTCCTAACAATTCATTTTAGGGTCTTACTCTAATCTTTAAGTAGTTTTTCAAATTCTAATTGCATCATAGCATTTTTATGATCTAGTTCAAACTGTCAATGGCTGCATGTACACTAAAGTTCTAACTGTATCTAGTCCTTGATAGATATTTTAATTGTTCTACATTGCCATTGGCTGTGCATATGCCAAAGTTCTACAGCCAATGGCAAACAGTATCTAGCCATTGACATATTTTGCCATAAACTTCTAACCATATCATATGCCATATTGATATCTTTTACTTTATTTGCCATTGGCTGCTGGTATGCTAACATTCTAACTGTATCTTGCCATTCAGATATTTTTTAGTTCTACCTTGCCATTGGTTTTAGGTATATGCTCAAATTTTAATTGCGTCTTACCACAGGCGCTGCCCCCACATTTTCTGCATCCACTGCCTCCTCATTGTAATGGAGACTGATCAGACTCTTCCCGTGGCTAGGCGACTCCATGTTTTCAATGGTGTCCATCGGATCAGCGGGGCTGACCTTTGTAACCTTCTTATCCATTTAGTTAGGTCATCTTCTTCGGCCTCGCATCATCATTATTTCCAACGACTGGAATTTTAAAGTACAAAAATAGCATTAGTCTCTCTTAATTTAATCCTCAGAACTGACTTATTTACTTGAATCATATTGGTCGATTGTCACTTATTGCTTATTGATTAGTGTAGCCGTGGTGATCAAATGCATGCATTAAACATGTTGATTGGTGTTATTAAATAAATCCAATAAGGCAATACAGTGTATGTGCTGCACTGAACTGGTAGCACACTCCAGTTTATTGCTAATATTTTGAGTTGAGTTGTAAAACCCATGATTCTTTAAAGATCTCTTACTACATGGCTTAATTGCACCACCATTTTGTTTTTACATCTGCATAAAACATTTACACTGTATCATACATCAGGATTTTTTATGCAAGGATCTATTTTTGCTAAATTTTGCTATATCATCTCAAGCACAAAAAAAAGTGAAAAAATCAATCGATTGCAAAAAATGTGTTCATGCAATTGCAATTAATGTTATCTGAGTCATCAATTCAGAAATTGGCAAAAAATGTTGTTCCTATTCTAGAATCAAAACATAAATATTTGCTACAGCAGAGGAAAAAAACCAGTTATGTAGCAATTATTGCACCACATTTGCCTAATCATTCTATATATGCCCTGACCCTTCTCTTTATCTACACAAATGCAAGGTAATATGTTAAAAACAACAAAGTGTTTTTGATGAAAGTTTTTTTGGCAAATTTATTAGGTTGAATGGTTTTAAAGGAACAATTATGTTCAAAAAAACGATGGCATCCTAACATCCAGACATGTCTTAAACTTATTAGAACCCGACACTCTTAATGAAGCATTTGGTCAATGTCATAGCTAGTTAAGAGTGTTTCGGCAGTATTAATAGCACATGTCATTTCAGAATTGTAATAAAGCCCGCCTCATCAGGAGTTCACCTTTATGCATAAGTCAATTAAATGAATCTCTTTGAACTTCATTTGGTTTGAATTTGGATCTAATGATTAGATCACCTATATTTTTGAATAGCATTGAATTTAACTCATGATCTTATTAGCTTGCATCTGGAACCTAAAAAAAATGTTTAGCTAGAGGTTTTGCAAGTTAAATTAAAACTGCATGGTGGCCATTCCGGATCAAAAATATCCTAGGCTACTTGGTCAGGTTTTATCTTATTTGGTTTAAACAATAGACAAAATAGTCAAGATGGCGGATTTGTCTTAAAACCATTACGGTAATTTGTCTGCATGATTATCAGTTTCAGTTCCATAAACATAATCGTTGAAGATGTTTTATTGGCTAACCACTTGAAGGAACAAGTTTTGCTCTGTCTTTGAGATATTGCATGCAAACCAAAGGAATTATCTTAAATGATTTTGTTTAACCAATGTGGAAAATTTAGTATCTGGTCAAAGTCCCCTCATTTTGTGATAAAACTCACAACAATGCAAAAATATTGGAGATTTTGTTATGTCTGCAAAAACATCAGAATGAAATAATTAACTTTCAGTGTCAAGAAAGCTTATGATAATGTGTGTGATATAATTATAATGGCTGATATGGTTGGGTGGCTGGTAAAATGTTCTTTGTTTCAAATGTAAAACATTACCTAAAGTTACATAAAGAAAACATTTCGAGGATCCCAAACTCTATTCCTAAAATTTTTTTTCATCAAACAAATATACAAATATCTGAATGCAACAATACTTTTTTGCTATTGGTGACCTCAATCTGAAAAATTTAATGGCATTTTAAATCTATAGTGAGTTGCCATTTCGCAACTTTGTCTTAAAGCCTGTGTCAACTTTGTCCTGTGTTTTTTTTTGTTTTGAACATATTCTATTGATTAAACAAAAGGATTAGAAACAAGTTCTAACAACTTACAAGTCTCCTCTCCTTAAATAAATATAACAATAGTTGTCATGCATATGAATTTAGAACAAAAGAAAATATAATATTGATATACACAAAGAAATATTATTTTAATCTCAAGGATTCGTCTATATAAACTTTTGTACAGAAGCAAAAATGCTTTTATTGATATGTAAAGGTAGGTTGTTGTTGCCATATAAAAGTTAATTAGTATCAATATTGACTAAAAACTTTGTCTTGTGAGCCCTGTTGGTGCAAGGAAGATGCACATGCTCCGGCCATCATCTAAAATTTTTCATCTGATACAGTGCTCTATTTTCACCTCAATGACAAAGCAATATCAGTGCATTTTGTAACTACATACCGTATCTGATGTTCACTTTTCAGTAAAAATATAACCAGTATTTTTTGTACATTTTGATTTTTGACAAATTAAAAATTTTAATGTGAAAGAATTTTCAGTAAGCCATTAAAATGTAAGAATTTTATTCAAATGTGATGAAAATTTTAATTTTGCAATACATAATTATAACAATCCATTTGTAAACAGATGAATTGATTACCGGGGTATTTTGATCTTTACTTAAATGGCCTTATGCAGGTAAGATAGCTAGGACAATGAAACAGAACTTCTGTTTTAAAAATTGTCGTTTTTTCTTCCCTGAATATCAATACAGAAACATTTTATTTTACAATGATATTGATCAAGAAAATGCCAATTATTCTCAGGAGATGAAAATTGATTCAAGTTGTCTATGGTACATGTAGATGAGTTGTCAAGAAATTTACAACCTCTATAAATTAATAAGTTGTTTTTTAATGTTTTTCCAAGCAAAATAGATAAACCACTTGGTTTTTTTTATTTAGTTTCATTACTAACAGCATATTTCTTCCTTAATGTTCAGATTCATAATTCTTAAAAATAAAACATTTCTTTTATCCATTATGATATATCATTCAAATTAACAATTTACATACTGTACAGTGAGCTTAAGCTAAAATGAACAAATTCAGATTGCTGTGCAGATCGACTTAAAAGATATATGACTGACAAGGAAAATAACATTGAATTCTTTAGGATTTGTGTATTAAAAGAATATGTTATAACATAATAACAACCCAAATTATATCTGCTCACTTATTTGGCAGCCACTTATTTGTGGGAGCCACCAATTGTCTATATAGTGGTTTATATGGTGGCAACCAAACAATGACTTGGCGCCACCAAGTTGGCGGTAAAAGATTAAATATTTTTTTCTTATCTGGCATATATTCTGGCCATAGAGAAAAAAGTGTACGGTACATTTGCCAATCAACTTATATCCATGCAGGGAAGTACCGGTATGTACGTCCCTGATATATCTTATCATTAAGTCTATCAAATTGTTTGATATATTAAATTCTAAAGGTTGTTGGTTTGTATGCAGTTGTTATTGACTTAGTTCATGTACATGTAGTTAAATAAAACCAGGATAATATCGGGGCAACAGTTCTTGCCTCAAACCCACATCGTAGACATGTATTAACAACAATATATGTGCAAAATACTTTAAGTAGTAAAGGTGGTATGGGACATCTGTCGATGTTAATGTGGATTAAAGTACGTACATATACATTATAATTGAAACTTTCAACGGTTTAGAATTTTCAAATTTTGCAATATTTACCGGTAACCAAAAAATAGTACGGTAAAACCCCAAGCAGGATTCGAACTCATGACTGACAGATTCATAGTAAACCCTCTAACCCACTGCGCTACGCTGTTATAGGTGACAATATTGGGAAAGAAACTACATATATACATGCAATTACACTTCATTTTATTGTTTGTTTCGATAAACAATTAATAGTTAGGCCCTACATCACAACATGGAAATGTCCCATACCACCTTAACTGCCAATTCAAAAAGTCCTCTGTCTAATAAAAAATGTCTTTCCAAATGATTGAAATAGTGATCAATTATCGGTGGTTCATTGTCAAAATGTTTTCAAGAGGTACATGCATACCTATTTTTATAATTGTATAGTTACACGTAAGACAAATCAATTTTCTGAATTCTTACAGGCTTTTCATGAGGTATTTAAATTGTTAAATCCCAGTGAGATTCTACTTGTCTACTGCTATTCATTACACAGAGTCACTAAACGTAACGGGCCTAACGTTGGTTTTAATATTTCATATGGGTAGATCTAGATGTTTCAAAACATGTTTAAAAGCAAAGTTAGAACATGTAGAATTAAAGAATAAAATCATCACTTTCCGTTTCGGTAACATCAGGACTCCAGATGAACTTACCGTTCATATTAAATATGTTTATACATGATTATCCTATAATCCGGTCTAGGCTATATCCACACAGAACGTTTCATGCATTAGTCGGGTATCAGAGTGTGGCGCGCGCTTTCCTGCACAGGAAGTGTATTACCGTAATCGATTAAAACGCAACAATGACACGGATGGGCACTGCGTTCTGGTTGCCAAGCAATATAATTTGGGGTATTTGGTAGCATTTATTAGTCTCAAGACAACAGTATATATTCGTCTTCGGTCTCATCATTTATTAAATATACACATTGTTACATTTATCTTATAGAACATTAATATCATCATCACCATGTAATTATCGTCATCATCATCAATCATCTTCATCATCATCATCATCATTTATTCCTTCTTATATTCTAAGAAAAAATAAAGTGATCTGGCATATTCAGGAATTAATGAAAATTTACATGTGGATTTTATATCAGCTAAATGTTCTTTACTAAAATGTCTGTAAAATTTTCATCACCTAGATCTTCACTTTACTGTGACTACAGAGTAAAGTTTACAATTAAAATGATTTTTTTTATTATTAATCTTTATTTTTCATTTTAAATCCCAAATATTCATGCTTTATAACCATGTAATTAAGTAATAATTATAAAAATCTTTTCAATTTACAAGATCTGTTTTTACAGAATTTTTACAAAGAAATTCTCATTTCGCCTTACTACTTTTATACCCGTATCAGGCACGTAGCATCATTTTTGAAAGTGGGGGGGGGGGGGGCAGACTCATCCAAAATATCTTGACAAGCCAAAAAAAAAAAAAAAAAGGAAATTAGGAATTTCCCCAAATCTTAAAAATCCTAAACCGTGGTGGTAGTGGTGGTGGGGGGGGGGGGGGGGGGGGGGGGGCTGGCGTAGTATATAACTTCAATTTCAATCCTAATTTCCTTATTTTCATATCAATTTTTTACATACTCCCCAAAAAAGGGGGGGGGCAACTCCTGGAAAATTCAAATTCTTATATGTCAATTTTAAAAAAATTTGTTGTTGCGAGAAAAAGTGGGGGGGGGGGGGGGGGGAAGCCCCCCTCGCCCCCCCCCCCCCCTTCCTCCGATCCTACGTGCCTGCGTATTTCACAGTTAGGGCGAAATGGGAACACACCCTATATACATGTAGTGGGTATTGTTAAATAATGTATGTAGAACTTTACATGTATAAATTTCTATGTAAACTATGAGATGTATAGTCTATATAGATTTGTGTGTCCTCCGTATTCTTACAATAACATGTACATGTAATGAACTCAAAGGTACATACATGCATGTTAAATAATTTTGTCTCCGGTAGTTCAGGAATCCACCCGGAACTCAAGATACTGATAACATGGTACCGGGTCATTACTTCGACTGCACTGAGTGTAAGATCACTCATACATGTACACATGCTCATCTGATTGTGTGGCATACTTTATGGACACGGTCAAACGTCGGTTATGTTGTAATGTATGGTATACATGCATACAAATAATATAGTAATTTCCTTGACTTTTTGGTCATTATTTTTATGATAGACAAAAATGTTTTCGATTGTCTGCTTGGTTGCAAGAACATATTAGAGGTTTTAATCTATTTGTTGGGGGGGGGGGTTGTTTTTAAGGGGGTGTTTTGCAATTGAGTTATATATTTTTTACAAAATCGGATTGAATTTTATACCGAATATGTAAGAGGTACTTTTTTGTTTGGGGTTTTGTGATTGAATTTATTGTGTGGAGAAAAATCTATGAAATAAGTTGACAAAGAAGTTGGTGTACGGAATTTACTTCTCGATCTTGTATGATTAATCGGTTTATTTAGTCCAAATACCTGTCAAATTATCCTAATGGAGACGTGCAAAAACATCTCCGAGGAAACATTTATATTATAAAACCATTGCCTTAACTAGAAAAACGGCGCAAAGGGTTCTATAGTATAATTAAAGGAATAGTCGACGATGATTAATTCTTGATTAGGGAGCGCAAAGACAAATACTTTAGCCGAACCGGGTAGAGAGTTTAAGGACAACAGATGTTGTATGCTAATTAAAATGACGATAGAATAGACAAATCAATGGGATCGTGCATGGTCCTGATTTACGATTTCCTTGTTTTCCTTATCAGGCTTCTGGCAAACCAAGATAGTTTTTTTTTTGGTCGGGAAAGCAAGACAAGGTATTCCGATCGAAGACTTCTCGTTTGAATCCATTAAAGTATTTACATCTTACAAATAATGTGTCACGGGAGGGTTGGTATTAGCCAGCGTATCTCGACTGAAATTGTTTTTTGCATGATATCAGTAGATGCAAAGACCTGGTCCATCAAACCTATACATGTTATACTTTCTACAAGGTCATAAATATTTGCAGATGTGCGTCGACTATTTTCAGTGGAACTATAAAACTTTATAACCGCAATGCTTAAACAGTATTAATCGCATTGCTTTAATCCTTAATCCTATTGAAACAGTCAATCCCAAACAACCCCCAATTATCAATTCTAAAGTTCAATATCAAGATCAAAATAGTCATAAGTGTTTCCAATAAATTTCTCCCATTTTCTCTCACAAACAATTTTTGATGGTCCCAGTTCTAGAAGAGTCTATTGTACAAAGCATTTTAAAGCCACCATCATTGACACTATTTTACGTTTCTTACTTCTGGATTGTGAACCAATCAAACTTTACACCCGTCACTGTTTTTGATTTCCGCTTTAAGGTTCTTAATTGTAACGTTTTAAAACTCCAAAACAACAACAAACAAATGAATAACAACAGCATAAACATTATAACTCAAATAGATGAAAGTTAAATTTACCTTATCATATAAGCACTCACTCGCCCAGTAAAAACTCTACATATTCAAAAGTAAACCTTAAGTAGACCTGCATAGGATACTAAAACCCCAAAGTCCCATTTATTACCACTGGATATGACCTACCTTTAGGATGTTTTTTTCTGTTCCAAAATCGCCTTAATGTGTTGACCTATTTCAAGAGTGTTTAGAATGCAAAATTTATATCCTGTTTGCAATACTCTCAATACTTTGATGTTGGTGAAGCCACGCTATGGTTTAATCCGCGGATTCCCCAAATCAAATGATTTATTGATTACTTGTGTTCGTGTAATAACTTAAAATTATGCTTGAATGGAATTTCTCAATAAATCGATCTTTCGTAAAGCGTTTAAAACCCAACATTCACCGGACATGAAGAGGAAGTGAGCAGCATTAAGAATGAGATGTCGTAAGTCGTAAAATGCGGCTTAAAGTACTTCAATACTAGGATTATTTGGTTTATATTCTAAGACCAGTGCATCAATAAAATATATCACAATATCTTTTTTGATTTGATTGAGAGAGAGAGAGAGAGAGAGAGAGAGAGAGAGAGGGGGGAGGTTGTCTGGTCATGTTTTCAATATCACGCGTTTATCATATGGTTCTTAAATTAAACACTGTGTATGTTGTTTTCTAAAAGACAGTCCATCATTCGAACACACGGTCGTTCAAGAGTCTATCGTACATTTAGTATAACACTGGTTGTTGTTTTTTTCGGGGGGGGGGGGGACGTGTGAATGTCTTTCCTTTTACTTTCACAATTGATATCTTGCAGTAAATACAAAAACATGCAAGCAAGCAATGAGCACCAAACAATTGATATCATGAACTACCTCCGGTGCTAGGCATCGATTTTATTGTTGTGTGTGTTTTGTTTTTGTTTTAAATGAAGAGCGTCAACATCATCATACAAATGTACTTACGTCACGTTTTGGATTTACACTAACAATAGACATTATGCATTTTTACAATAGTTTACGAGCGAGTCAGAATTGTTTCATTGAAAAAGTTTTCAAATGATACATTTAAAAGCTTGATTATAGCCAATTTAATAATTAAAATTTTCATTTGCAGATAGAAAGCTGCATATAGCAAATGGCACTCCCTCATGCACTGCTGCGGTTGAATAATACAGCTTGTAAATACAAATGACAACGGAAGTATCAGTGCCATTGAAATTGATTCGGTGTATGTACATATAATGTTTTCTATTTACGTTTTCAATCCATGGGTGTGTGGTACCCAGAAATTATTATCAATTCATGTCAACATCTATATTTATGCACGCCCCAGATCAGCTAGCACTACTAGTATTTTCCAACGATTGAAAAAACAACGACTGATCAACTATAAGGCCAGTAGCCATGTACCCCGAGTCCTGAGGAGAGATGATATAAAAATATGATCTGAAATCAGAAATTAAATTTGGTACTTATATTTACCATATAGTTATATGTATAACATCTCATGGCGTATTTTACATACTCACTAGAGGGGGCTAGGATGAAATCTTACTACCTCCCTTATGGAAAACATGCCACGGAAATTTAAACTGATTTAATTTTGATTTATTTATATTCGAATTCATCTTTGGTCGAAGGAAATAAAATACACAAATGAGATACGTAACATTATTTTTATAAGTGGGCTGCTAGATTAACCCAAAAAATTGACAAGCAAGGGGGGGGGGGGGGTGGTGAGGCGGGTTCCCTTAAATTTTCAGATTCAATAAAAAGGTTTGTTTCTAGAAAAAGTGGGGCGCTCCATTCATACACGTCGAAAACCAAGTACAATATATTGCTTAAATTACATTTGCAAGAATCAAAATGTTCATAAACATGGATAGAAATCGTACTTTTATTCCTTAAACATAGAAGATACAAGTTTTATTTTACGGGTAGTCTTTACCGCTAAATGAAAATGTGTGTTTTAACAATCTCCCTTTTGAACACCTAAATTTCTTACTATTCATACAGCATACACAGTCCAAAAATCTTAAAGTTAAGTTGGAAGTACGGACATGTTTATTTAAACATCGTCAGGAAGAAGGTCGTCACTGTTAGAACTGACTACAAAGAAGAATTGGAAGTGAAAATATACTCAAACTAGGTAATGGATTAATTTCTGTCGAACCTAATACAGTTAATTGGAAAAGGAGACATTTCTATTTGATATCAACTCAGTCCAGAGTAAAATCATATTGTGTGTATTTGCTCTACCTAATTAAGGACAAATCTACCAAGCGTGGCACAATCAATGAAAACGCCTTGGTGCACGACTATCGCCCAAAAATAATAATTTTAAAACAAAATAATAATCGATGGTGATGAAATATTACTTTTAAAACCAAATAAAAATCGATGGACTTATTGGTTGACAGAGCTCATCTTAAATTCCTTTTGAGCACTGAATGGAAACATTTTAAAGCACAAAAATAAAAAGTACATTTCTTTTAAACAAAAAAATACAGTAATAATTAATAAACGCGCCAAAATTAACGTTTACTAGTTAATTGGAACAACGCAAAATGATCAGCGAAACATCACTCATTAAACGGAAAAAAATAATGAGATGAAAACATTTGAGGAAAAAAACGAAAAAACCTTGATTCTTTTATTTTTTTGTGTTTCCAAAACAAGAGACAAAGAACAAACCTTGCCAATAGATAGAAGCATGGGTAGACTTTATAAAAGAAATCGCCCTACCTGTTCCCATTGCAACATCCTCTTTTCAGATGCCTTGATCCAAGGGAATTGATCGTCTCGTTAGTACTACGGGAGATAGGAGCCATTAGCTTTGTGTATTGGAATCATTGATCCCGACTCACGGCCATACTCCAAGTAATATTTACATTTTTAAAAAGATATTTACTCCAGTAATTGTAGAATGATTTATATGTATGCTTTCTACCCGAACAATCCATACCATTTTCCCCACTCAGTTCTTTGTTGGATGCTGAATACCGGAATTTTTTATTCGATGATAAATGGTGATCAAGCAGAAGTTGCCTCAAAATTGTTATATAAGTTTTGTCTCGGTAGTAAAGAATTAGACAACAGCAAAAATAAATCGAAAGCACCTAAAAAGCAAAAAAAAAAATGAACTTAAAATATCTATTATTTTTAACATCTCTCAATCAACAATGGCCGTCAAATGTACCTTTCCCATTTAGTACACTAAAAGGTCAACGTTTTCTTCTAAAAAAGGATTATTGATAAAAAGTTGAATGAAAATTTACACTCCCATTAAATGTACTTTCAAATGTTTATTCATATCTGTTGCTAATTCTAGAATGCATATGAAGAGGGGCTTTGGTAAATATCAAAATGTTTGTAGTTTGGCCTACAACCATTGAAAGGTTACTAAAAGCCAACCATCTTGAAAATGGCATATGGTCTCAAATAAATTTCTTCACTTCGAAAACTTTAAACATACAAAGCAGAAAAAAAAGAAGAAGAAAAAAATAACAAGAGTTAGATGGTTAAAATAAACTTCCGGTTCTTTGAATAAAAATAAAGGAAAGATCTCAAAGTAAAAACCTATGGTTCTCTTTTTCTTATTCAAAATTAATAAATAATGGCTACAAAAACCATGATTAAAACTATATCTGGACCTAATGGGTAGTGCAAGGACCCTCAGTTTCATTTATCATAAATTTATATAAAGGAAAAAGGTCAGATGGAATTCATCTAAGAATTTAAGAAATGTACAAGATATTTAATATAAAGACGCAATATTTAATACAAGTACATGTACATTTACAGTATAATTGTAAATGATCGTAGCATTTCATACTTTCGGTATGTGTCCGATTATTCAAATTGATGAAATGATAACATATCAATGTTAATTTGATTTACCGATTTTATATGATATGTATACTCATCTACCAAACTAGAAATGTATGTTTATCAATTAAACATGCTTCGGTATATTGAATCATTTTAACATAAGCGATCATTAAGAATTGTATTAACTTATTATGTACAGTTGCATAGTTTACGAGCAAACACAGTATGATAAGAAAGGAACATTGTCGGTAGAATTTTCCCATGTATATTGTGACCTTGAATTTGGGCCAAATTTCAGAATATTCACAAAAGAAAGTTTCTCATACTATTATATTCATAATTTGGTCAAATAATACTATAAAATAATATTTCTATTTATCAAATGACATTTTCAAATCAATTAAAATTAGACTGATTTATCTTATACATTAATTCATTACTCACTGTTGTAGAAAAGGATTATAGCAAATCATGTAGTATTCTTCTTCCACAATTATAAAAAGTTTTCAAACTTTTATATCGTAATAAGTTTGATAAGGATTTAATGTGAGAGAAAAACAAGAATATTGACTTTCCATATTGAGCAACAGAGAAAATACACTTCCATGCATGTGAAAATCAAGCAATACATATGGAACGCCTCAACTGCCTTATGTGAATAAACTTCATTATATGATTATACTTTACCATTACATGATGGTACTTTAACATTACATGATGGTACTTCAACATTACATGATGGTACTTTAACATTACATGATGGTACTTCAACATAACATGATGGTACTTTAACATTACATGATGGTACTTCAACATTACATGTTGATGCTTCAACATTACATGCTGATACTTCAACATTACATGCTGATACTTCAACATTACATGATGGTACTTCAACATTACATGCTGATACTTCAACATTACATGATGGTACTTCAACATTACATGATGGTACTTCAACATTACATGCTGATACTTCAACATTACACGATGATACTTCTTCATTATATGATGATTCTTCATTATGTGGTGGTTCTAAAAATAGATCTACATCGGGATCGTAATGTACTGAAACCCAGATCCAACATCCACGATGTCGATGAAACAGATATTAGAAGAATTAAAAATGGGATATGCAATTAAACGATTTGAAGAGGAAAGAATCGATGTAGATAACTTTTTAAGTGTAACATATTTACAATTAATCAACTTAGGAATAATTACGATCGGGGATAGAATCCGACTTACAGAGAGGGTAAAAAGAAACGCAAGAAGTTCCGTTCTGGAAAGCGCGGACGATTTGGTGGCAACAGATTCAAATCCAATCGCCTCTATTTTGTCTCACCAAAGAAAAATGCTTTTTGGAAACAAGAAGTCCAAAAGACGCCACAGTTTCCCCGTAAATCATGACCCCGAAAAATTAGGTATCTAATTTGAGTTTTCTCAAATGAGTAGCACAATCCGGACTGATGAAAAACGTTTTGTTTTAGGCCTACAATAAAATCTCAGCAAATACAAAATATTATGTAATTAAAATTTGTGTAGAACAATTTAGCATTTTATACAAAGTCAGCAAACACTCGGTTTTTAGTTTTGAAAACCACGAACCAGTCTGGGTTTTGCTACCCAATTTAATCTCTCTCTCTCTCTCTCTCTCTCTCTCTCTTTATCTATCAATGTTTAACTTTATGTTGGTAATGGAAAATGACATGTATTTTTAGATGCATGGCTAAAGAAATATGTTGCAAAAGTTTTTGTGAATCACAAAGCAACAAAGCATAAATAAATTTAGAACATGAATATAGTTATTAGATCATGTAGATTTTAAACTAAAGTCTCCTTTCAGAATTTTCAAAATGACATGATATAGTGAATGGTCACCATGACAATGGTGTCTAGTTTTGGTTTGACATGGTGTTTATACTGAAAATTAGACAAATTATTCAATTAGGGACTTTTCTAATACATCCATATTTATCATGTTTATAGTGACATATATTGAACATGTTGAAGAGACATTCGCTTAAAATGTTATACACTTAATTAGGTCTTTTCGATTTTTTTGTTGCTGGATCGATTCCATCAAGTACATCACATGTACACTGTATGTAGTGTTTTTTTCACTTTTGGCTGATTGAGAACAACAGCGATTTTAAATTACATGTGTTCTGCTGGAATTTTGAATAAAATCTCTTTTTTAATTCTGAGTATGAGCACACCTAATATAAACAGATATTTTCAATTACACTATGCAATGAACTCTATTTTCAATTATATTCATGCTATTTTGTTTGAAGTTATCGTTGCTCAGAATATTAACTTTTAATATACACACAGTTCTTTATATTCATATATCTTGATGCAGGTTTCCAAGATTTATTACAAATCAGTTGTTAGAGACACCATTATATATAATATCAGTACCTATATTTAGTAAGGGACCAGGCAAAATTTATCACAATTATGGGACCGGTACAAACAAGCATGGAACAATGACTTTTTCATAAAATAAAAAAAGGATGGGACAAAAACTTTTTTTAGTATAAGTGCCCATGGGACAAACACTTTTTTAAAATGAGTTACAGTTTTCAATTCAAGAGAAACATTTATTTTTTAAAACATATTTATTTTTTAAAGACAAAAAATCTTTTAAAAAATTCATTTAAAAGGGAGTTATTCCCCTTGTTATCCAAAACTGTCCCTTACTACCTTTAGCTTACTTCTAACTACTAACATCTCTGAAAAGATATCTTGTCTTAAAATTAGAAAGCTTATGCAATTCTGAGAAAGAGTATGCCTCATATTGCCAATTCCATTGAGGTTTAAGAAAAGTATTGCCATTTAAGTGAACCCACCATTTCCATTTTTCTCTATTTAACACAGATCCATAGGACTCTCCTTCAGTAAAACATCTTTACTTAATCTTTAAGAGGTCATTTGTTGTATAGCCTCCTTTAATAAGGAACATTATTCAATACTTATACATACATCTACATGATAATATCATGATAAAAGCATCACATTACTTAGAAATACGCTTACATGTATACTCTTCTCCTGTCTTTTGATTTTCATACAAAGCATTAGTTTGAAATATTTTACCTAATACATGTATTATCATATGAAACTTTTTTTAATTTCCTTGAGTCATTTCTCTGACACACATATTTGAAATAATCATCACCGATGTTAAGAATTGTTCTTTTTTTGGTAAATTGGATGATTTGTAGCATTTTTTAAACTTCAAACACACCAGGAAACCTGGAAACGAATAAGAATTTCATAAAAAATATTCAAATTCTACATGTGTTTCTACATTTTTGCTTTTGATGCATATATATATATATATATATATATATATATATATATATATATATATATATATATATATATATATAATTGTTTACATTGTACTTTTTGTAATTTTTGTTGCAACAATCTCATCAATATGAAGATGTATATCCATGGGAGTGTGGGACAGTAACTTTTTGTTAAGCCTAAAGGCATGGGACACATATATATTTTTTTTAGTGAAAGCCATGGGACATGTAAATCTTTTTAATGAATATTTTTTTTGTACCGGTCCCATCACTGTGATAAATTTGGCCTGGTCCCTAACAAGCACTTTTTGTTCAAACATTGAAGGGTGTAGGGGTTGAAGAAATAATTGGAAAAGATGCTATACCTCTTTAATAGCACTTATCTTTTCATGTGACTTTTAAAAAAAAAAAACGCTCATCTTTTATACTGGTGTGTTATAAAAATAATGTGTTCTGCATATGTTGGTCTTAGTAATTTGTGTGTGTGTGCTAAAACTAAAATAAATTGTATTGTTTCATACTATAGATAATCTTAACTTTTCAGATATCCCAAAACGCCGTAAAGTGACAAGAACTTGGACAATGACTGTTGTTTGTTTGGCAGATAAAGAGTCTTCAAGGGTGCCATCATCTGCAGAGAAAGAAATTCTGTTTAAAGCAGGCCTAGGTACCCGCAAAATACAGTTTTTAACATCTGACACAGAGGCTGATGTTTTAAAGACTATAACTTCAGACAGATCAACAGAAAATGGTCAGACTATTGGATTTCCTCAGCTTAATAACTGTGGTGGGTTTGAACTGCTCAAATGCACCCAAAACAGCAGAGAACTCTCTCTAATTGATTGTGAGTGGTCGGTTTCTCAACTTAAAACATATTTAGGGAGTCAAACCAAGATTTATATACGACCAGTCCAAACAAGTCTCAGTACAACACCAATTGATAATAATTTTCAAATCAAGACAGAAGAAACTTGCAAGTTTTGCAACAAGGGCTTTTCTATTAGAAATCTGAGACAGCATGTTAAAACCTGCAAGGACAAGCCAAAAACAATAGAGGTATGTGAGAGTGATAGTGATGATCTACCAGATCCTGCTTTAAATGATCATGATGGCCTTTGGAGTTTTTTAAGTGATGCAAATATAGAGTTTTTGCCTGCAGCAGTGGATGCAGTAGATCCACTTGGTGATGCAGTACCAATAAATGCTTCAACTTCAGTTACAGATGTGATTGATGAAGTATCCCAAACTGAAGGGAATAGCAATTATAATGAACATGCATCTAGTTCTTCTAGTAATGTTTATGTCCATACTGGGGAAGAAATAAATTCCAGCTCTGACAGCACTACAAGTTCCACACAGAATGTTACAGTCTCTCCTACTATGTATCAAAAGGCAGAAACTGTATGTTTGATAGACAGTGTCATATCTAGTGCAATTGATCACTGCCTTACTGAAAACATTACTGATCCAGTGGAAATCCTAAGACATATGCAAAAAGTTATAGTGACTGGAAGAAGTTTGGAACTCGACGATTTATTAAATTGTGATTCAGGAGACACCTCTTTCATCATGGTGGATCGAGGAAATATTTTGGAGACAGCATTTGATGAAATTAAAAGCATAACAGACAAAGATCTTAGAAAAACATTGGAAGTTAACTTCTACAATGAGGTATTTTCCAAAGCCTATCTTCTTATTTAAAGGATTAATCATTTAAGATAATGTCTGCTCTTTCATGTACATGCATGTTACCTATTTACCAGTTATTAGTCCCATACTGGTTTCACTGGTGGGGACTATAGCTTTCCTCTGTGAATACATAACGGACTTGGCAAAATTACATGAGATAAAAAAAAAGAATATTAATTATTTTACCCACTAATTTTGATATTTAATTTGAATAATTTTGATATCTTGAGTGTTTAGTTGAATTTCCTCTGTTCTTTTATCTCTTACATGTCAAATATTATCATTAAACTAAGCTATGGAAAATCCAAAAGAATATGTTACATGCAGTTAGAGTAAAATTTAGTTTGTTTTCAATCTAGAGTAGAATATATAGTTTGAATTTCTTTTGTTCTTTTATCTCTAATTACAGTATAATAACATCTCGTTTAGTTCTTAAATAGTTGTATGGTTGAAAGTTTTCATAAAATAAAACAATCCGATAGGAGACCTGTATGGTGTATTTCTTATGCAATACTCTCAGAAGGCTTGTTTATAATCTAACATGCATGTCAATAGAGTTTACCACTAGCTGGTTACAGAATTTCAACTGATTACCATAAATTCCTTGTATATATATGATATAAATTTATAGAAATTATGTTATCATGCAACATGATATGTAATTTGAGTGTTTTATTTGTGGTTTTTGGGAGTTGATTTTTAATCAACTCTCCTATGCAGTCACTCGGACAAACCAAAAGTGAAACAGTGTTTGGACCTCAGCACAAATCATTGCTCCTGACAAGACTTAGTTCTTGAAAATAATTGATGAATTCGATGTAATGTATGCTAAAGCATTGTTTTTCAAGGAAACTTATTTACAAATACCTTAAAAATAGTCAGATTTTAAATGGTACGAACAATTTAGATATTTTTTCTAGTCGTATGTATTCCTACGCCAGAGTTCAATATAGTCTCGTTCAACTCGACGCTCGGCTGTCTCCGTAAACCCTTGTCAGAGATTTACGGTGTCAGCCGAGCGTTTGGTTGAACGAGACTAGAGTTCAATATTGCTTGGATCCATACAATTTTCGAGAAATATTTTTACCAGTGATACATAGTTTGATTGAATTAATTTTATCTTTAAATATTATTTAACATGATTCATGTGGAGGTTTCTCGACATTCTAGTCGAAAAAGTTCTAAAATTCATATTATAAAAATATGCGTAATTCAAATTAGAAACTACGTATACATGTACTTCTCATGCAAAATAACATATCATTGATTTTAAAATAAATAAACATCGACAAAATCAACTCCCGTCAGTTCTTCAGTACTTTGATTTAAAATTATTTCAGTGTGCTTCAGATCAAGGGGGGCCACGTAAAGAATTTTTTCGTCTAGTGCTCAGTGCTGTCAAGGAAAAGTATTTTGACAAAGGTTTGAGAGAACACCTGGCAAAAGATTATGTGACGGTTGGAAAAATTATGGGTAAGTTTAACTATTGCTATGACTGTAGAATTTACACTGCAACTGAGTTGATTTATTTTTAACTACTTGTAGTACAGTTTGCTGGGTTAAATGTTGTTTGCTGATTACCAGATTCAGGGATGTGGATTGTGCTTTCTGTTGTAATTTTGTTCTGTAAAAATGTTCTCCTTATGAAACAAATAGCATATTACATCCCATTTTTACCTTAAAACAGAATCAGTAGAAAAAGTATCCAAAAGTGGCTTTTTGTGAGATGAAGCAAGTGTCTTTAAAGTAAATCCACCCTCCTGTGACGTCATACATTTTACATAAACCATGAATTCATTAAAATTCTTGGAAGTAGATTTGTAATTTCTATGTTATCATAGGTGCACATCAAAAACTCAAATCATTGTTTACTTGGAGATATTTAATAAGTGTTTTTCATCCTTATATTCGACATAATTCAACAATGACAAAGGGAAATAACTCTTTTCTACTTTTCTCTAAGTGATGTATCTAAATGCTATGATTTTTCTAATGTAAACAATATTTTCTTTTTTTTAAATTAATTTTAGTTTTCTGGCATAGTAAGCAATAAAATTTAAATAGACAAACAAGTATCCATCCACTTATATTTAATTTTTAAACAAAAAAAGTGTGATTTTCAGATGATAATTTCAGCCTTTGGTTTTTATTACCTTACATCTTAAATAGTACGGATACATATATATTTTATTTATTTTTTGATGAAATTCAAGTCCAATAAGTTAAAAAAATGTTAAGTTTTTAACTTTGAACCCATGATATTATAGGTACGAGGTTACCTTAAGATTGCTCAGTCTGTCAAAAATAGTACATGTACAAAGTGAGAATTCGTTTCTTTCTCTAGCTTTAAGTATCCTGCAAAATGGACCAATGCCAAGCTTTTTAAATGAGGATATTCGAAATGACCTGTTTTCTGGGAAAGATTCAAGTTCATTGTGCATAAAAAATCTAAGGTTTGGGAGTAGCATACTTGCCAACCTCCAACATGTGAAAATCTGGTCATGACCAGATTTGGAAAGTAAAAAATCTGGTCATAGGGCGTAACGACATTCACGACATATTTACCATGCATTTCATAGGTATATACAATAGAAATATGTGTTAAAAACTTATGTGTAATGCTTTATTGCAAAGAAGCATTTTAACTAACAGTTGCTGATTTTGAATTTTGCAAAGTGATCTGACACAGAAAATGGTAGGTTGTGTTCAGCTAAAAAAAATGCAAAAAGAGTTTCTGCTACAATAACCTTGCTTTTGAACTCTGTAAATGATGGCATGAAAGTTGTAAGTGACTTGGAAGAGTTATGTGTATTAAAAAGCATCCTATACATGACTTAGCGTTTTTGAATGTTTAGTCAAATTATTTTGGGCACAAAATCCAATATTCAAATGTGCGTTATATAGAACATAAAAGCCTCGTTTTGTACTCGATTACTTTGTTTTACTTATGGGAATTCATTTTCCCAGATATGTTGATAGGTACAAAAATATCGTTTTCTTTTTGTTGGTTTTGATTCCGCTGGCCCCGATGAAGACCTTTTCTTATTGGAAGCCATCACACTTAATGATTTAAACCTTCGCTTAGTCAAAACAACTCACGATAATAATTACACATAATGTGTCTGTTATAGCCATCGGCATTGTTTACGTGTTACGTAAATCCAAGCTCAGCTTGGGTTCATAACTTGAAGTCAAACGCGCAACGTAATTTACGAACCAAATCCGGAAATCGGGAGATTTTCGGGTTGTTCGACAAAAATCGGGTGAAAAGCATGACCCGCCGGGTCATAAAAAATAATCGGGTGAAGGGTTGAAAAATCGGGTGTGACCCGACGAAATCGGGTCAGTTGGCAAGTATGGGGAGTAGTCAAGGTAAAAATAAAAGCAGCTCTGACATCATTGAAGGAACCATTTTACTATTAACATTCACTATTACATAGACAGATGCATATTGCAATAGAAAAAAATTTGGTTTTTTTTTTTAGCTTACCTGAGGGTAAGGCTCAAATGGCAAAGCTCAATATATGATATAACTATTAAATCATCTGTTTATAAAAGGGGCTTATATAAGAACATCAATATAAAATTTTGAAAATCTTTTAATACAGGATCTTTTGTACTCATGCATTGTTACGATATTTTGGATATGACTATAAAGCTTATGTCTAGTGTTGCTCAGGCGAGCATTGTGGCACATGGGCCTCTTGTTTGCTATTTATGCAGGTTAATACATTGTGAAAATTGGGTACTTAGCATTGTTTTTGAAAAGGTGAGGGGTACGACTCTTCCAAAAAATTTTGAAATGGGGGGGGGGGGGGGGGGTAGGTTACATCAATTTCATCAATTTCACTGTTTATTTCCTTCCTTTCCGGGTGGGGGGGGGGGCAACTCCTTGTCAATTTACTTCTTTATTTGTGGATGTAAGAAAAAAATGTTTTCTGTGAGAAAAAGTACGGGGGAGGGGGAGCAGGCCTTAGTCCCTCCCCTCCCTTGATATTAAACTGATTTGTAATTGATGACTATTAGTACATTGTACTGATTTCAGACACACTCTGACTCTGAACAGTTTCTTTTTTGTCATCCACATAGGTTGGAAGCATTTTACCAATGTTTGTACACCTTCTTAATCCCAGCACAACTTGTCTTACATTGAAAGCTGTTACACAGCTACTAAAACCCCATTTTTCAGAAGAGGGTTCAAATGACAGAAAGTATGAAAATAGTGTATATTCAGCATTCTTAAGATACATGCGATCAGCAGCAAGTAAGTAAATTCATGAACTCATATTTGACAAGACAGCTCTGTTAGAATTGTACATGTATGTACTAAATTGATATATCTAGTTTTAAAATCAGCTTTTGTACTCTATAGGTTTGATTCAATCTTTTTTAAATATTAAAACTTATAGGTGGAAGAAGAGGAGATGTTTCACTTCAGCACATACTCCAGTTTGTTACAGGAGCATCTGAAGAGCCCATCCTTGGATTTTGCCACCCTCCCTCCATAGAGTTTGTAAAACCTCGTGATGACACACGCTTTATACCAACAGCAAATACATGCATCAATTCTCTGAAGTTACCACGAGGGACCTTAGAAATCAAATTGCCGGCAGATGAAGAGCTATTTTCTCTGTATGATTATGCATTTTTAAATACATTTTATGGGCTTATTTGAGTTCCCTTGTAAATGTGTGTTTCTGTTTCTTCAAAGGTTAGTTTGATGTTGATATGAAGGGTTACTTATTAAGGGTTACATTGTTGTATACCCCCATACTAAATTTAAGGTATGGTCCTGTTGTGTCAAGAAGAAGGATTATCTTGGATTTGTCAGTATTCTGAGTTTTGCTTTTTAATTATTTTATGTATGGTAGATACACTATGGGACACTCTTAAGCAAGATTTTTAGTTGGTGTTTCTCACAAGTTAACAGAGATACATGTACCTGTATATGATGATTCACTTTGGTCTTAGTCTTTTAAGTCACCTGAGTGACTCAATTGGTTTTCGTCCATTGTCATGGATTAAGAAATGAACATTTTTAACTTCTTCTTGAAAACTATGTGGCCAATTTTTTTCAAGGGAGGTAAGAGAATGGTAAATTGTAAACTTCATTGGCATTTTTGCAAGATTTCAGGTAGGGAGAGGGGGTATTACCATGTTTTAGATAATATTTACTCCAGAATAAAGCTAATTTGTTGCACAGAGAGAGAGAGAGAGAGAGAGAGAGAGAGAGAGATATGAGAATTCTTGCCAGGTGTTGTGTATTAGCTGAGGTACTCAGGTGACTGTTAGGACCTGTTGGTCTGTTGATATTAGATTTTGGGGAAGACATACCATGTACCTTGTTTTTTAAACTTTCAGTTTTAAGAAAGCAAAATGGTTTTTTATGCTTTTCTTTTTGGATCTGAGAAAAAAAAAATCATCAGCACACTCTATTCAACTATCTTTTATTCAAAAGAGTCAAAAAGACTGCTTTATGGCCAAGGTTTACGATGTTGTACAGTAGTTTTTCCTCCTCTTGGCTTGCAATTTTTGTGAAAACTATTTTGATAATATTACTTGTAAATTACTCTTTTTTAACTTTTATCCACACCTATGATGTATGATGCTCCAACTTTCACGATTTATTGTAGTTTTTTTACATGATGAGTCATTTTTGAAAGGTAAAGTAATGGAAAATCTTTTTTTTAAATTTACAATTAGAGGTCTATAACTCTATTGTTCATACTATACATAGAAGGAATGTCCCGTGATTTGTATTGCAAATTCATTGTTTACAAAACATGTTTATAGTGTAGTACATGTATATAACAGCCTTGCAAGGGTACAATTTTCACTGGGACAGATGTTGTTTAATTTGATTTGTTGAATTTCCTGATAAAATTTGCCAATATGAAACATGATTAAAAGAATCAGAGGCAGTGTGTTTTACATTTCAGACAATTTTGTTAAAATATATATTTTAATTTTTTTCTGAATCAGATGGATTGTATAAAATAGAATTGATTAAATATTTAAATTAGGATTATAGAAGTCAAAATTAGTATGAATCAATAAAGGTAATATTTTTAATATTTTTGAAAATTGCTAAGTAGTTACTGGTATCAAAAACTGTTTTCTTTTTGTATAATTCATGCATCAAAATAGCAAGTTTTAGTAGAAAAAAATTTATTTGATAATAAATGTTGCAAGTCTTGACAGTTTTACTTCTTTATACCTCCTTCTATGATAAAGAGGAGCATCTTGGTATGTACCTGTTGGTTCATATCTAAAGTGTTGTGCTTTCAACATCCAAGTACTATTGTTTTTTAAAGAAATGTAGTATAATGAAAAAAAGAGTTGGTCTTTTATATTTCTGTGGTCACAAACTACTTCATCCATTATTGCAAAAAAATATAATAATACATAATCTGCTAATGCGATACATGATTTTTTCTGCAATGTCGCCACCCTCATATCCCGCATGAATCACAAAAGAAAGCATTTTATATTGTTTAAAGATAACCTGCTCTGTATTTTCGAATAAAAAAGAAATGGAGTAGATTGTCACCTTTTGGTTTATTATGATTAAAATGGGAAATTTCTAGAATCTATTTATAATTTCTAAACACTTTAAATAGTCGTCAATTCCGAAATTTCTGTTATTTCTTCTTAAATCTACATTTAAGGCAACTCTACAGTCTTCAGTAAGCATTTGTGAAACTGGTTCAAATACTGGTCTGTCACCGTATTCAACATCAGTGTGATCAACGTAACCTTCAACACCATAATCTTGTAAATCATTCCTGTCGAGGGGAATGCCAACAGGATTTTGAATTTGTCCACTCATCCATAATTGAATTGAGGAAGCTTTCACTGTGCGGATTCTATGACGTGACCACGCCCGAGCCCAAAATTAAAGTCTTCTGTTTATTTCATCCATGTAAATGTAGTGCAGTGCAGCTAAATTTTTTACATTCAAGGCATCTAGAATTCCTTGGTCTTCCATAAAATAGAATAAATTATAAAAGAAACATAACACGCCTTCGAAAACGTCCCTCCAAAGTCTCTCTATTCTTTGATTATGCGTACTTTTCCCAGTTATCATGCTTCCGTCACCCCGTTCTAATAGCATGTAGTCTGCGACTGATACATTTTCCAGTCCTTTGTCTGACCGGACCCTCATAGGGAGTCCATAAGTGTCCACACCGAGCAAAAAACAATCTAATACCGTTCTAGATGTGTTGTTGTCAGCACACTTCAAATACGTAACCAGTCTACTGAAACCGTCAATACCACCGATTACAACAAACCTCCAACGTACCAGTTTATGGTTTGAATCTATGTGCCATAGGTGGTTTGGACCTTGAACATTATAAATGCGCCTATGAAGTCGGCCTATTTTTCTTGATTGAACTCCTTCTTTATCAATTCGATGAATACAGTCTCTGAGTCTCCATCTCTGAATTCGAATATTTTTTGAAAGCAACATTTGTCTCAGCATATTTTCACCACAAAGAGGAAATTTGTTTAATATTTTACCAACTTGTTCTTCGAGGTCGTTTTCATTAATTTCTGAAAAATCGCTTTTACTCAATCCAAAGAGCGCCATTCTGCGATAAATAGTCCTCTCGGATACCAATAACAGTGTTGCAATATCAGAAATTTCAAAGTTATTTTCAAGCAAATTCTCTATTGTTGATTTTGGAATGTCAAACATAGGTGGTCCTACATTACCCTGAATCCTATTCGGTGGAAATCGTCCAAACTTTACACACTCAATTCTGATTTTCATCATCTCCGCTCTATTTGAAATGCCAACGGCTTCGAATTCTTGGACAGACAGCTTACAAACAATATCTGGCGTTATTTTTTCTTTTTCAAAATGTTCATAAGCATGTTGCAATCCAAGTTTTTCCAATACTTGCAACATTATAGGCCTCTGGAGTAGGTTTGAAGATCTTTCAGTGTAAATGTTTAATGAAAATCAACTGACAAAAACACAGTTAATCACCATCATATTAAGAGAAAGTATCAATATATTATGAAATATCATCATGTAATGTTGAAGTATCAGCATGTAATGTTGAAGTATCAGCATGTGATGTTAAAGTATCAGCATGTAATGTTAAAGTACCATCATGTAATGTTGAAGTATCAGCATGTAATGTTGAAGTATCAGCATGTAATGTTGAAGTACCAGCATGTAATGTTGAAGTACCAGCATGTAATGTTGAAGTATCAGCATGTATAGTTGAAGTACCATCATGTAATGTTGAAGTATCAGTATGTAATGTTGAAGTACCATCATGTAATGTTGAAGTATCAGCATGTAATGTTGAAGTACCAGCATGTAATGTTGAAGTATCAGCATGTAATGTTGAAGTACCATCATGTAATGTTGAAGTACCATCATATAATGTTAAAGTACCATCATGTAATGGTAAAGTACCATCATGTAATGTTGAAGTACCATCATGTAATGTTAAAGTACCATCATGTAATGGTAAAGTATAATCATATAATGAAGTTTGTTCACATAAGGCAGTTGAGGCGTTCCATAAAAACATGTATTTTAATTTGCTTTGGAAATCATATAAAAGAGTTAAATTAATGCAGTCCTTACACTGTTATTATTTCAGCAATAATTTTGTTGTATAGAAATATGTGCATGTACTTATTACTTGGAGCATGTCTAAACAAGAGGCCCATGGGCCACATCGCTCACCTGAGGAACAATAGGTATGATAAAATCAGCTTAATGGAGTCATAATACAAACTATCTGGACAATGTACAATAGTACAATCCATTTCCCCCTGGATATTCTTATGTTTATAATCATTAGACTAAGTCCCTTTTCCAACAGGATGATTTAATAGTCATATCACATGCTGAGTATTGCAGTTCTCAAAAAGATCCTTAACAATTGTTTATATATGTGATATAAAGCTACATCAAACTCTGAACCTTCTTGTGAGGCCGAAGAATTGTCCTGTAGCCAAAGTCTTAAGAATTATAAAGAATCATCTGGCTGATTAGTTTCTGAGAAGAAGATTTTTTAAGATTTACTCTATATATTCATATGTAAAACTTTAACATCCCCCCAATGTGGCCCCACACTACCCCCAGGGATCACGATTTTCACAACTTTGAATCTACACTACCTGAGGATACTTCCACACAAGTTTCAGCTTTCTTGGCTGATTAGTTTATGAGAAGAAGATTTTTAAAGATTTACTCTATATATTCCTATGTAAAACTTTGACCCCCCCCCAATTGTGCCCCAGCCTACCACCAGGGGTCATGATTTTCACAACTTTGAATCTACACTACCCGAGGATACTTCCACACAAGTTTCAGCTTTCCTGGCTGATTAATTTCTGGGAAGAAGATTTTTAAAGATTTACTCTATATATTTCTATGTAAAACCTCGACTTCCCATTGTGGTCCCACCCTACCCCCGGGGGTCATGATTTTCACAACTTTGAATCTACATTACCTGAAAATGCTTCCACACAAGTATAGCTTTCCTGGCTTTATGGTTCTTGAGAAGAAGATTTTGAAAATTCTCAAAAATTTTCATGAATATCTTATTATCTCCCCTTGAAAAAGAATGTGGCCCTTAATTTTCACAACTTTGAATCCCCTTTGCCTAAGGATGATTTGTGCCAAGTTTGGTTGAAATTGGCCGAGTAGTTCTTGAGAAGATGTTGAAAATGTGAAAAGTTTACGGCCAGACGGACAGACAGACAAAATGTGATCAGAATAGCTCACTTGAGCTTTCAGCTCAGGTGAGTTAAAAAAAATCTGCACAAAAAGACGACATGAATCATTTAAGGTGGCATGTGACACCTCCATGTTTTGACTTATTATTTATCGAAATAAACAATAAAATCAAGTATAATTTTATAAATAGTTTCTTTCCAATAATTGTCGTCAAACAACGTAGCGAAGTGAATCTGTAAATCATGATTCTGAATCACACGGGGATTTTAATAAATTTTACGTTTCCAAAAATGTTGAAAACGTATTTTTTGTGTGAAATAATGTAAAATTCTCAACCAGTAAAAGTATTTTAATTATGACGTGTTTCATTCCACAGCAATATCGACAGATGTCCCAATACTACCTCAATTAAAACAGAATGTACACCTCGCAAATGACACCTGCACGTCTGCTTTTGTAATTTCCAATATTAATTTCTAAATACCACCAGACGTTCACACACTTTGTGATTAGTTTTTAATAAAAAGCTTTGTTTAGAAACACCTGTAACCGTTTGTTTTTAAAAATTTGTGTTTTTCAAATACTAGATACTAGTAGATAAATAGCAAATGTGGTATTGTAAATGCTCTGTAGATTAAAAGACAACAGTCCCTTGGTCCATGGTATACGTCAGAGTTATGCAAACTAAGTCAGGACAATTAGCAGCCTCAAAGTTTACATTGCATGACGTCACAAACTACGTGCTTGTCTTTTCGTAATAATTGGCAGTGATTTTACCTTATTGAAGTTCTATTGTACGTTTTTTATGATACCGGTATGTATGAAACATCTTTGAAAGGTGTCCCAACTTATACGACTACAGATTACTGCTGAAACAACCCTAAAACTTAATTCCATCCGATCTTGACCACGGCATAAAGTGTTTGGTGGAAGACAGTTACTGTAACCAAATAGCTTGATATTAAAAATAACATTTGATGCATGCTTAACAACCAGCATGCGACGCATCAAATCAAAGGCTTCAAATAGCGTGACAAAAAAAATGGAAACCCAAAACAACACTAATTGGCATAATTTGAACAAATATGGTACATATCTTTGAGATATTACGTACAGTTCTAGATCTTTTGTATGCAAAATAAATGTTTGCAGAGCTTTGGTAAAAGCACATAAGTATATAATTATCCTGGGGTTGATATAGTTTGCATAAGGCTCAAAATGTAGGGATTTCATATGTCCGCATTTCCTACGAATTTACACCCCACCCAAAATGAGGATAAATAGTGCTATATGACTGGTACATCAATCATTAATTCAATCAACGAAATGACGCGTCCCCGCGAATTTGGGAAGTATTGACAATCCGCGAAATTTGGTGTCCATAGATTTTCATGTTTCCATAGTATAGTGATCAATATTGAAAACCTTCTGAAAGATCCTTTTAAAACAAAAAATATCGCCATTTTAGAAAATCAAAATAATGGAAAAAGGATATCCAATCCTGCTTTACCAACTTCGTATACAAGTACTTGTATTTGTCATCAACGTACAGATAGATGACTTTACTGTAGACGAAAAAGTCCAATGGAAATAACGGTCATGGGTAAAGTGTCGAAATGGGGAATTGTGCACTTTATGTACATAAGTATGCCATGAAAACAAGTCAATTTTAAAACAGAGTTCAATGTATTTTACTTACTCCCTATAAGGCAAGTTGCTATAAGTAACAGCTTAAGTTTAAATTTCCACCATATCGTGTAATCGACAATTCAGGTATATACAAAGAGCGCTACGCGAAACATAACACGGATGCTAACTTTATACCTTTATTAAGTCTAAATAAAAATTTAAAAAATAGATATACATGTATTGTAACACAAAGATTAGGCAATCAATTTAGTATTGAATCATTTCAACATAATCGATCAACATGGCGACGTCATCTCCGTGCCACGTGGGTAGCCAGTCGCCCCTGTGTTCCCAGAAGTCCTTCATTGGGTGAGAAGAACCTTTATGCCAGGGTTTAGCGGTATTGTATTGGGCGCTGTCACTGAAAAAGCCTCCTCCCACAGCAACATTTAGAATCAGATGGAACTATAATACACAGGCAAAGGAAATAATAAGTTGACGTTTCTGTTTTATCTAAAAATACCCACAATTTTTTTTATAAATATGGTAATGTATGTGAACTTCAAGATATTTGCTTGGTTTGTGTCTCCACAAAACGTTACATTATGTAACCATGTTAGATAAAATTTATCATAGTATTGCAAAGCAATTGGAAAATGATACGACTTTGAAAATGATAATCTGTATTTGTAGATAAGTGTACACACCGAGTGATCAAAAGGTGCGTTATGGGAATTTCCCCATATATTGTGACCTTGAAAATGTGCCCAATTCCAGAATCCTTGTGCAGGAGTTGTAATGTGCATGATTTCTTGATCATCAACGTAAGTTCTGAATATAGAAATGGAATTTTAAAAAATTGAATGCAAAGGGAATATAGATGTGAATTTGGTTGCTGAAGACTTGGCGAACATCACTATGGACTTACATGATATGATGATCTGTCCACTCGAGGGAGTATGTATGCCAATCATGCCAGTCTCTACCACTCGGCGCATGTCTACAAGAAATATCACCGAAAGTTGAACAAGAACTATCACTGAAACTTAAACCTGAACGAAAAGTTTAACTAAAACTTGATCTTGAATTAGAAAAAACATAAAAGACATAATTTACCACTTTGTTTGAATTCATAAATTTCACGAAACAAAATGCTAACTATGGAAGATTGCATGATTTTAAGACGGAATTTTTGAATGCCGTACTTTCCTTTATGAGTGAGGTAGTATGCATAATGAGATGCATCAGGACCCCAGTGAAGAGTGGAAGCAACATAACTAACTCCGTGATCCGAGCCATGTTCTACAGCCCTCAGGTTTCCTGTCAACGTATTACGAATTTGTCGGTCAACAAAAATCACATTTTGAGAGGGCAAAAGGTGCAATAAATATCGAATTTGCAAAGAATTACGAACTCTTATAATGACTTAAGTTTAGTTTTAAAATACACATGTGTCAAAAGTTAATCGCACAGAATCGACTTCTTTCAATAAAATTATAAAACAATGTTGTCACCAATTTTTCAAATTACTAGTTCTCTTGTTTTCACGCAAAAAGCAGTGCCCTTTATTACACAACTACGACAATTTGTTCATTTAAAATGTAATGTTTTGTTAACTAAACTCAAAGAGGTGCAAGTCTCAATGATGGTCAATTTATGCAAACTTGTCTTACGAAATCTTCTGTTCGTACTAGCTCTTATTTATCATATTCAAGAATTGTACAAAAACAAGATTTGAAAGTTGAACTTGATGTTATAGTATATTTTAGTTGGCTATAATAATCATACATCTTGATTCCATAATGTCGATCTCACCCGATCTGGGCCATAATCCGTAATGTTTGTTGCAAGACAGTAACCAAATAGCTGGACAAAATTTTGTAATCACTGTGAGAATTCAATGGAAAGATGCTATTTTTGGCCTCAATTTTGAATGTAACAAAAAGACACGATTATTTAACAACCTTGCTTTAAAAATCTACAAATACAAGATGTTTTGCATACTACAAAGTCTCGATGAAACAGAATATAATCTAAGAAATCATGTTAAAAAGTGTACTATTTTTTGGATAAAGGTATTGAAATTTAGTAAATATGACTTTAGAATTGATGTGATTGAAAATGTAACACAATTGTTATAAGATTGTGAGACACATGTTTTTTTTGTGTGTTTTTTTTTCCAATTTATTTTGTATGATATATATATATATATATATATATATATATATATATATATATATATATATATATATATATATATATATATATATATATAAACTACATGTACGAAAAAAAAATAGCTGGACAAAAATGATATTTGATACATTCAGTTTGGTAAATATCATATTGTTCAGCCTCGTATAAAAATGCCAATACCGTTATTCACCTGGCCATAACCAATCTCCTTTTGGAATACGCGCACGTACGTTGACCCGTCCGTATTTCACGCATGCGTGTGAAGTTACTTTTCCAGACATGATAGGTGGAAAGATTTCATGTCCATTAGATGTCTTTGAGCAACCATAGTTGGCACCATTTGTACAGGTATGATATAACTCTACAAAAACAAACATTACAACACGGTATTACTTAAAACAGGGAAATATTCGCCACCGTTTTTTTCCGCTCCTTTCGCTCTCCTTGTCTATGGACAATTAAGACTGGGCGAATTGAACTGGTTCAAACTATATCTTTTTAAACACAACTGTCTGGGCAAATTCAAGAGGGGGCAAAACTGTTTGCAAGTGAAGAAGGGCGAAAATAACATGGGGCGGCAAGATAACCTTATATACAGTACTTGCATTTTTTTAGCACAATATACCATGCCTAATTATCATATTTACAGTACCTGTATTTTTCAACTTTTAAGCTATGACAAAAATACCGTTCAAGTCTATACGACCATTATAAAGTCTGTTATTATCGAATGAGGCATGATCAGTCGTCAGGGTCTGCAAGAAAATGAGAATGAATGAGTTAAAATCATCTCGGAATACTGTGTATGATCTCTTACTTTTCCTTGGCACCATTAGACCACGGGGAATCAAAATAACTGTGATGTTTAAAAAACAATTATATATAATTTATATATATATATATATATATATATATATATATATATATATATATATATATATATATATATATAGCAGGAATATATTTTCAAATCAAATATTTGATTACATCGTTCGAGTAAATTTAATGGAAAAGTCATGGAAAAGTACAGAGGTCTTATACTCTACTAGTTCTCCTGTTAGTGAGTTGGAATCGAGATCAACGTACTCCCATATATCATCATCTGAAAAATGCATTTACTTGTAAGTGTAGCCTCGTTGTTTAAGGTAGAAAAAAGGCGTTAACGTTTGGATTTTTGAAATGTGTGTTGATATGATTGTATTCACAATTAACTGCATTTGTTGTTTAGGAAGCCAATTTGTGGTTTATTTTTGTGGGTATTTTTGTGAATAAATTATAACAGAAAAAGTTCATTCACTAGCGAGTTAGTGTACTAGTGCATGCTTACTTGTATGAAAAATTATTGTCTTGTTATTTTTAGAGGGATCTCAAAAAACAAATGTACAAAGACAAATGTTCACAGAAGAAATAAGAATGCTTTGCTTTTTGTAGCAAATTATTAAATATTTCAATAGAATTTATACAAACAATATAATATATGACTTTCCTGATTTAGCATACCTTTACCAGTACACCTATAACACTATGATAAAACTTACCATTTTTAGCTTCGACGACATATTTTCTCTCTCCGTCCTTTGACCGAATTGTGAAAATAACGTGTGCTATTCCATCCTCATCTATCAATGGAGTTGTTTTGGTGTTTTTTTTTTACATTATTTTAATAACAGTATCGTGGAAATTACACGGATTAGGAAATAATTGAAGTCGTTACTTTGTATACGTGTTAAGGACGTCGTTTACTCAGGGTTTGAGTTCTCAAAATCCGGATTGTTAAAAAGTTCATGTCATGAGTAAAATTTGTTCTAAACACTAAAAGTATTTATGAAATGAACTATTATTGACAAACCATTCGATATTTTTACTATATCATGGAATTAGGCTCAAACAAAGTTGGACTTTTAGCGAAACAGAAGAAATTCGGACTAAAATTTTTAGATTTTGTATTTCACTTAAATATTTTTGGTAGTACTGTAATATTCAAAGTTAAGATTTTATTTGTTAATGCACATAATTTTTGCATATTTTCTGTTGGTTTTATCTAACTTTTTCATTTAGATATTTGAATGGCACACACTACAAAAATATGGAAAAATGCTTAAAAACGATAAAAGACACCATTTCTCAAAATTTTGATCATTGACCTCATATAACTTTTATACCAGCAGAGTAAGGTCAATATGCCTAGTTCAAAGCTATAAATGTTTTAGTATTATCATCAGTCAATTTTTTGTAAAATTGAATCAAAAAAGGGTAGGAATCTGAAAATTGATAGAGGAAATTCGGACTGGAATATTCAAAAAAATTGTGGATGAAAACTTAATGCTTTGTGTCTGTTCAGTGTCACTGCCATTCATAAACTGTATTTCATTTTTAAAAGAGTTAAGCAATTTGTATTATTTTCACAGTTAAGAAAATTTCAATCATGGTATAAAATTTTTAGGGACTTTTCTTATATTTTCAAAAAATATTCA